>NC_050466.1:106252429-106451309 GCF_903995425.1 Onychomys torridus
TATATAGTGCAAGAATATCCTGTTCTTTTTCTTAATCCATACTAGCCATTTTCAAAAGCATTGCAATTTCATTTGTTTTTAATTGGTAGTTTGAGAGTGTTTTATAACCTACTTTGACCAAATTAATCCTTTTTCCTACCTCTCTTGGTACAGGCAGCCACTTATTTATCTTTAGTTCCCCAATCAAAATCAATTTGTGCTACCCAAATATTTTTGGATGTGTGGACTTCCACTGACTTATCAGGAGCTATACTCTTAGAGAAAATTTACCCTTCCTTTCCCAGAAAGTAATAATTGCTAATAGCTATCAATCTAAATGGTAGAACTTCATTTTTAACTTTTCTCTCCCTGGTGAGATTTGGTCTGGCTTATCTTGGCACAAATCTGATCTGTGGCATCATACATACTGAGTTCATATTTGATGCTGCTGTTATGTATCAAAAATATACTATTTCCTTCTAGTTATTGGTCACCTCTGGCTCTTATATATTTTCTGCTTTTTACAATGTTAGGGATGAGTCATCCCACATATCCACTGCTTTTTATTATTTAATGAGACATGCACCAGTGACCTAGGGTGCATTGCCCTGACCTTGATGACTGAACCTCTGAAGAGCTCAGCATAATGGACTGTACCTGAATTAGGTTGCCTTGCCAAACAAGCTTGTACCCATCTTAGACTGCCAGCCTCAAATATCATCAATACAGCAGAGCTGTCTGGGTGGTGGGCTTTTGGCAGTAGCCTTTTGTATCTCAGTGAGCCATGTGTGAATTACCTCTGTAGGACTCCTGAGGTCACTTCCCTTTTTCTGGCCAGGAACAGAACTCTCATCCAAAGATCATGTTTCCACATGTCCTCTGAAGAGATCCATGGAGCAAGCATCACAGCCTCCATCTAAAACCTTTCCAGTACTGATGTTGTAGCCCAGAGGCCCTGGCTGGTTAGGAAGGACTTGAGGTATCCAATAGGGGTCTCTTTATGGTACGGGAGGAAATTTCCCAGAGCAGTGGAAGGTGTGATAAACAATGACGACTGTGGCTCCATTTCCTGAGGGTCCAGCCCTTATATGGAAACACCTGTACAATAGTGTAGCAGTTACAGTGGAAAAGCTGGTTGAGAGAAGAGGCAAGAAATTTAGAACAACAAGGTAAACTCAGAGGTTTTGAGATCTCCCAAGATCAAATACTTGGTGAGTGATGTTTCGCTGACAGGAATGTACAAGCCATTTATGATGAGCATACAATATCCCTAAGCCGTACAGCAGCTCTAAATGCTTGGGAAAAAATTCCAGAACCTGGAAAAGCAACTGAGGTATACACAACGATATTTCAGGGACCGCACGAACCCTTCACTGATTTTTTACAAAGGCTGAACACAGCTATAACAAAAGCTGTATCAGATAAAGAATTAAGAAAAGTATTAACTGAGTCCTTGGCATTTGACAATGCTAATGCAGAATGCAAAAGGATACTTACACCATTAAAGATCAGATCAGCTCCTTTGGAAGAATGGATTCAGTATACTAATGGTGTTGAATCTCTTAACTACAGTAATGAGGCTTGGATAGGAGAGACACATCCCAGAGGTAAAGAAGGCCCCGTGGTACCAAATGGTTTTAATGTGGTACACCAGGTCATATAAGTAAAAATTGTACATGGGGTAATCCTAGAAGTAATACTCCTTCTAGGAATAGCCTAAACAGGAGACCCCAACCACCTCCTGGATTATGTAGAAGATGTGGCAAAGGCCGACATTGGAACAGTGAGTACAGATCAAAAATAGATATACGATGCAACCCTTTACTGGTAGGAAATGCCTCAGGGGGCCTCTTGCAGGCTCCCAAATCAAATGTGGTAAGAACATTCCCAGCCACTGTGGAAGACATTCCTCTCCAGGACAACTGAATAAACCAATGCCTAATGTAAAAACCAATGCTGCAATGGATGATAAAACAGCTCTGATAGAGGAATCACAGTTTACAAAAAACACAATAAAACAAATATTTTGGCAGATTTCCATAAATGAACAAAGACCAAAGCTTAGAATTCGAATTAATGGCTTGGTTCTGGAGGGCCTGGTAGACACAGGTGTGGATGTGACTGTAATTACACCAAAATCATGACATCCAAATTGGCCTCTTCAAGAGGTAGATGTCCAACTTTTAGGAATTGGCACCCTTTCTCAGATAAAACAGAGTTTGAGATGGGTTGAATGCATAGGGCCAGAAGGACAGAGAGGAAGGCTGAAGCCATATGTAGCAAATGTAGCAGTAAATCTATGGGGCTGAGATCTGTTACAAAAGTGGAATACCCAGATTTAAACTCCTACACTCTCAGAAAAGGAATACAGGCCAATGCATGTTTCTAGGAATAATATCATAACATGCTTTAAAAACCAGTCACCAACCATTCAGGCTGTACACAAACAGAGCACAACTGCTGTTGAACTCTCAGAAATACCAACTGACTTACCTTCAAAATGGCTAACTAATAAACCTGTCTGGGTTGGATAGTGGCCTTTGACAAAAGAGAAGCTACAAGCTTTAGAACACCTGGTTCAAGAGCAGTTAAATGCTCAACGCATTGAAGAATCTACCAGCCCTTGGAATTCTTCTGTATTTGTTATTTAAAAAAAAAAAAGTCTGGTAATTGGAGAATGCTGACAGATCTGAGAGCTATTAATAAAGTAATTCAGCCAATGGGCTCCCTTGCCCTCTCTGCTACCCAAAGAATTGCCTATAATAGTATTGAGTTAAAAGACTGTTTCTTTACCATACCATTACAAGAAAATTATAGAGAAAAAATTTGCCTTCACAGTTCCTAATTATAACAATTCTCAGCCAGTCAAGAGATATCAATGGAAGGTCCTCCCACAGGGAATGTTAAACAGCCCTACCTTATGCCAATACTTTGTGCAAAAACCATTGGAGATAATTCGTGTAAAGTTTCCACAATCCATAATTTATCACTATATGCATGATATCCTATTAGTTGATCCAAAGTTAGACACATTAGAAAGCATGTTTGAAGAAGTAAAAAAAGTTTTGCCTCACTGCGGACTTCAAATTTCTCCTGAAAAAATACAAAGAGGAGATTCTATTAATTACTTAGGATATAAGATAGAGGTACAAAAAATTATACCCCAAAAGGTACAACTGAGGAGAGATCGATTAAAGACTCTTAATGATTTTCAAAAGTTGTTAGGAAGCATTTCCAACTTATTGGTTTTCATGGGAATACCCAAAGATGAACTATAAAATTTGGCTAATACTCTAGAAAGGGACAAAGAATTAAATAGTCCTAGAGAATTACCAGCTGTAGCTGAGAAGAAATTGGCTCTAGTAGAAAAGACAATTTGAGAAGCACATGTGTATTGTGTGGATCCAGAACTTAAATGCATTCTTGTCATATTCCCCTCCAGACATTCTCCCACAGGTATTTTGATGTAGAGAGAAGATATTATATTGGAATGAATATTCCTACCATGTAAAACAAATAAGAAATTAAAGACTTATATAGAAAAGATCTCTGATTTGATTCAAAAAGGTAAATTAAGACTTCGTCAGTTGACAGGAATGGACCTAGCAGAAATTGTAGTACCTTTAACTAATGAGGAAATTTCATCACTATGGAAAGATAATGAATACTGGCAGAGAGCCTGCAGTAACCTTTTGGGAGAGATTAACAACCATTATCCCAAAAGCAAGAGGATAGAATTCATAAAGAAGACTGAATGGGTCCTTCCTCACATTGTACAACACAAGCCAGTTTCTGGAGTCCTCACATTCTATACTGATGCAAATAAATCAGGGAAAGCAAGATACAAATCAGGAGACTTAAGTAAAGTGGTACAAAGTCCATACAGCTCTGTACAAAAAGCAGAACTGTATGCAGTTCTTATGGTAATGATGGACTTCACAGAACCCAACAATATAGTCACTGACTCTCAATATGCAAAGAGAGTTGTTTTACATATTGAAACTGCTGAATTTATTCCTGATAATACAGAATTAACTTCATTATTCATACAATTGCAGGAAATCATCAGAAAAAGGGAAAATCCTATATATATATATAGGATATATATATAACATATCAGATCCCATACAGGTCTGCCAGGACCTCTAGCACAAGGTAATGATGAGATTAATCAGTTACTAATAGGTAATGTGCTAGAAGCCTCAGAATTTCATAAGAAACACCATGTAAATAGCAAAGGTTTGAAGAAAGATTTCTCCATTACTTGGCAACAAGCTAAGGATATTGTGAAAAAATGTCCTACTTGTTCCTTCTATAACCAAACTCCATTACCTGCAAGGAACAATCCAAAAGGTATACAAAGAAATGTAATTTGGCAGATGGATGTGTTTCATTTTGCAGAATTTGGAAGATTAAAGTATGTACACCATACCATTGACACATATTCAGGATTTCAGTGGGCAACTCCTATGAGTTCTGAAAAGGCTGATTCTGTGATTACACACCTATTAGAAGTTAGGGCCATCATGGGAATACCTGTACAAATTAAGACAGATAATGCCCCAGCATATGTCTCCAATAAAATGAGACAGTTCTTTGCTTATTACAATATAAAGCATGTTACAGGTATACAACACAATTCCACAGGCCAAGCAGTCATAGAAAGATCCAATCGAACTTTAAAGGATATGCTAAATAAACAGCAACAGGTACGAATGACTCCTAGAAATAGATTGCATAGTGCTTTATTAACCTTGAATTTTCTCAATGCTGATGAGAAAGGAACAACAGCTGCAGAGAGACATTGGACGACAGACAAAACTTCTGAGCTAAACCAACCGGTGTATATCAAAGATGTGTTGACCTCAAAATGGAAACCTGGATATGTCCTACATTGGGGAAGGGGTTTTGCTTTTGTTTCCACAGGAGAAGAAAAGCTATGGATACCAACAAAATTAATAAAAATTCGTTTCGAACAGGAGAAATCCCTTGATGAGGAGAAGTAAAAGATCATCCACCAACGTGACAGCTCTTCTGGTTGTAAGAAAAATTTAACAATCAGAGGTTAGGGTAGGGTTCTGTTTTTGTCTTTCCAGGATAATGGAAATACCCATCTTCCAGAAATCATAAGGCCTTGGATATCTGGATGTTTACAGCAGAAAGAAAGAATCTATTGGTACCAATCTACAAAGGGTAAGATATCACTGTCTAACGTCTATATCTCTATCAATCTAGAATAGTTGTGGTTCCAATTTAATTATAAACCAAGATGGCTTTGGAGATGGAATTGGCTCACTCCTTCTCTAAACCCAAGCATATTGATTAAAAAAAAAAAAAAGGTTGAACGATTCTTCAGTCCCATATCAGAAGTAGCCCCAGATGGAAGGAAACCAATTATAAGGGACCATTATCTTCAAGATTCTAATTCTCTCCATGCTTATTCTTGATTTCTTGGAATCCTTTCTTACATGTCATGACATCTTTAAATCCAAACCTTCCATTGTGATAAAAAATAAGTTTTTTTCCAATAGCAATCTCTGAAGTCTCCAGAAGGAAGATGGGGCCCCAATGACAACAACTCTACCCAATCCAGAATGATGCCATGGTAATAATCATCATCATACTACAATTCTTGCCAGAATTTCAGACAATCTTACCCATTACTCTGAGAGTTTCTGCAGAATCTACAGTTAGTCTAACTGAGATTTAACTATCTGAGCTTTCTCACAATACCCAACAGAGATACCATCACCCCTGAAACAGCAGGAAGCAATTATAAGAAAACGACGCCCCTTATCCCTAAGGTTTCATATTTCTCAGGGTTATGGATAATGGTTCTAGGGTGGGGGTGGAAGAAACTCTTAAACTCAGTACTCTCCTTAAGGAAAGAAAATATGTCTCAAAAAAAAGGGAAAAGAAGAAATGGAATGGATAGGTATAAGATATTATGGTAGACTATCTTATACATTAATAAACCAATTTAGTAATACAGCAGCCTTTGCACTGTTATGAATTCTTACATGTTGATACAAATATAAACTTTTTATATTCCTATTTAAGATAATTTGTATATTGATACGAATACAGTTCTATTTTGTTATATTGTACACATATTTTTAATCTTATTTGAAATATTTGTATATTGATACAAATGTGAATTTATATCTGTCATACTGTATGTATGTTCTACTTCTGTTTAAGATATTCTGTATACTGATATATATATTTAGGATTATTATCATATTGCAGATTGCACTATACATTCCTACCTCTGTTAAAGATATTTTGTGTATTGTCACAATTTGAAGTCATTGTCCTTTTACTCTACATTTGCTTACAGACTGTTTGTCTTATTTATAGGAAGCATTAGCCCTTAGGCTGTTTAGGTAGATAAGACTTACAGAGTTATTGTCACCTATGCTTGTCATCTCTATAATTATGTTAGTTAGGTTATACAGATTTATAAATACATAGGTCTGATGGACAGGTGATCTTCAAACACTTCATGGACCTAGAAAATATGGCATTTAAATAACTTAGAATTCTGTTGATGTGAGACACAATTGCTCCTGGCACCACCAATTTGATCCCGAGAGAATGTCGGGTTTCTAAGACATTTCCATTTGGAATTTTGTCTTCTTGGCACAAAATGGCCTACTGGGCAAAGAACTGCCCTTGCCTCAACTGCCGACAGTACAAATGCTGTCCTTTCTGGACAAGCGGGACACAAGGAAAGTGACCACTATACTTTGCCAAAACAGGGTAAGATGGTCTTTCAGAATTCCTGCTTCTGAAAATGGTCTGTCAGATACTCTAGGCCTGTAGCCAATTTGAATGCAACAATGATGCTGAGAAACATTAGGTGACTGTTCAGGCTGCTAGCTGTCTCTGTCTACTCTTTCAAGACTCCCAAAAGTTGTTTGCATCCTTCTCCCATTTCTCAGGTACTATTATATTCCTTCTCAGGTCTTTGATGAGGTTGGAGATTAACAGTTATAGTTACAACTTAGTATATATACATATATAATCTTAGATAGAATATATTAAGTATTAGACTCAGGTTCTTTAGGATAGGACACCTTTTGGAATGATCTTTGTAAAATGCCACCTACCCATGCCCTAGACTTCCCTGGCTTTTACTATGTGTTTTTTGCTTGATATTGTTTGCACTTATTGTAAGTCCAACTTATCTAAGTCATTATCCCTCATTACTCTTGGACAATATTTGATAACCATCTCTTTGTATATAGTCTTATATTAAGTTAGAACTTTCTTATTTAGACAAAAGGGGGAGATGTAGTGGATAGCCATCCCAGCATTGGCCTGGAAGTTCCAATCCCCATTGAGGCTTCGGTAATGGTCACGCCCACAAGGCAGTGCAGAGGAGGGAGCAGAAGATCGAGGATTGAGAGGAGGTCTCTCTCTTGGTTCCGGGACCCTGGAAGCTGGAGGAAGACTGAGCAGAGTTCTCCAGAGAACACCACCGGACTGCACTATACCTTTGCCAGACCCTGCAACCTAACCCTTCATTTGTATGTTACGCCACAAAATAAACCTCCCTTTTAACTAAAACACTATTGTACAGACAGAGTCACGAATAAAACAAACAACAATAAGAAAATGGGAGTCACATTGCTTACTTGCCAAAGGCACCAAAAACATACAATGTAGAGGGGCCTACTCACTGAAATACACTGCTTAAGGGGGCTGCTCAACCAATGCCACACATGAGGAAAGGGAGACAAATAGTCCCTGTTTGACCACCAGATGTTGCAGGGTCCTGTGCTGTTCCCTTAGGGGAAGGGGGCAAATAGGCACTAAATCAAAATCACATACTCTGGGAGAATGTTGAAACAACAAGCTCAGTTTATTAAGGAAGAGGCAAGCTTTACACACCTTCCATCTCACCCTGGGAGAAGGTCTGATGAATACGCATCTGCTGGTATGACATGGCTGCCTCTCATTGGTCCATGTCATATCCAGTTCATGTCTCAGTTGCTGTTGCTAAGGCACTTATATGTATCCAGGTTGGCTCTCAGAAGTATCTTATTACTGGTTTAGGCCAGCTGTTATCCCACACTCCTGGTGCTTGGCCAAGTGTTTTGCTGTGTATCTCAATATCTGCTCCCATCAGTTACTGGATAAAAGCTCTCTAATAACTATTAGGGTAGTCACCAATCTAAGTACAGTAGATAGTCAGTTCAAGCACCCTCTCCACTGCTTCAATGAGTCTTAGCTGGTATCATCTTTGTAGATTCCTGAGTTTCTCTTGCACCACATTTCTCCTGAACCCTGAAATGGGCTCCCCATCAAGACATCTCATCTCTTTTATTACTCTTCTGCTACTTCCTGCTCACAACTTGTGTCCTGCACTCAGCCTACCCACCAACTCCCTCAATTTCCTATCCCTCCTTTTCCCCACTACAGCCCTCCATTCACCCAGGAGATTTCCTCTATTTTCCCTTCCATTGGAAAACCATGCTTCCCTCTTTGGGCCTTCCCTGTTATCTAGCCTCTCTGGGACTGTGGAGTGTTGGTTTGTTATGTTATACTTTACTCCTAATATCCAATTATGAATGAGTGCATACCATTGTTGTATTTCTAAGTCTGGGTTACTTTACTCAAAATATTTTTTTTAGTTCCATTCATTTGCCTGCAAATTTCTTGAGGTAATTGTTTCTTACAATTGAGTAATACTCCATTGTGTAAATGTACCACATTTTCCTTATCATTTAGTTGAGGGGAATCCAAGTTGTCCCCAGGTTCTGATTATTATGAATAATGAATGTTACTATGAACATAGTTGAGCATCCTTTGGATATATATCCAATATTGGTATATTTGATCTCCTTTTGCTGTCTTATTGTTCTATCTTGAACATCAAGTACTGTATTGAAAAAATATGGAGAAAGTAAACAGTCTTGCCTTGTTCCTGATTTTTAGTAGAATCACTTTGAGTTTATTTCCATTTAATTTGATGTTGTCTGTTGGCTTGCTATATATTGTTATTATTATGTTTAGGTAGGTTCCTTGTATCCCTGATCTCTCCAAGACCTTTATCAATAAGGGTGTTGGATTTTGTCAAAGGATTTTTTCAGCATCTAATGAGATGATTATATGCTATTCTTTTCATTTTCCTTTCAGTTTGATTACATGGTGGATTTCGTTGACCAATTTTCATATGTTGAACTATCCCTGCATCTCTGGGATGATGTGTTCTTGGACTCAGTTTTCCAGTATTTTATTGTGTATTTTTGCATCAACATTCATGACAGAAATTGGTCTGCAAATCTTTTTCTTTGTTGCATTTTTGTATGGTTTGATTATCAGGGTAACTGAAACCCGTAAGAAGAATTTGGCAATGTTCTTTCTGTTTCTATTGCATGGAACAATTTGAAGAGTATTGGTACTAGATCTTCCTTGAAATTCTGATAAAATTCTGCCCTGAAACCATCTGGCTCTTGACACATTTTTTTTTGGGGGGGGGACTTTTAAAGACTGTTTCTATTTCCTTAGGGATTATACATCAATTTTAGTTGTTTATCTGACCTTTATTTAATTTTGGTATGTGGTATCTCTCAAAAAATTTTTCTAATTATTTTAGCTTTTTCAATGTCTCAAAGAACCAATTCTTTGTTTTATTGATTTTTGAATTATTGTCTTTGTGTGTGTGTGTGTGTGTGTGTGTGTGTGTGTGTGTGTATGTATGTTTTTGAAGACAGGGATTCTTTGTATAGCTTTGTGCCTTTCCTGGAACTCACTCTGTAGCCCAGGTTGGCTTTAAACTCACAGAGATCCACCTGCATCAGCCTCTGCCTAACAAGTGCTGGGATTAAAGGTGTGCACTCTTTGTTTCTATTTTATTGATTTTAGCCCAGAGTCTGATTATTTTCTGCCATTTACTCTTTTTGGGTGACTTTGATTCTCTCTTGTTTGGAGCTCTAAGGTGTGATGTACCATTGGTAGTCAGTGCCTGAGTTCTCCATTTTTTTTTCGAGCTGAGGATCAAACCCAGGGCCTTGAGCTTGCTAGGCAAGCACTCTACCACTGAGCTAAATCCCCAACCCATCTCTAAAATTTTTATGTAGGCATTTAGTGTTATGAACTTTCCTCTTAGCACTGCTTTAGTAGTGTCCCATAAGTTTGGATATGTTGTGCATTCATTTTCATTGAATCCTAGGACATGTTGAATTTCTTTATTTTGTCTTTGAACTAGTGGTAACTATATTGAGAGTTGTTCAGTTTTTATGAGTTTGTAGGCTTTCTGTAGTTTCTGTTGTTATTGAATTGTAACTTTAACCCACCATGATCTGATAAGATACAAGGGGTTATTCCTGTTTTTTATGTCTATTGTGATTTGCTTTGTGACCAGGTATAAGATCAATTTTAGAGAAGATTCCATGAGGTACTGAGAAGAAGACATATTCTGTAAATTTAAGTAAAATTTGATTGGAAAAATTTTCCCAAACATTTACTCTGAAGTAATGTTTATCTTTGAAGTTAAAGTGTGTTTCTAGTATGCAGAAGAAAGCTGGAAACTTGAAGAGTTTTTATAAATGTATTGACTCTTTATTTTAACTTTATTATGTCAGTGAGGTGTTAATTTTTATATTCTATTTTATTTCTAATTTACTTACAGCAATTGCATGTATCTCATAAAGTTGCAATGTGTGGAATGTATACGTCTGTGTACATATGCATGACTAATTATGATAAGAAAAGGACAATTAACTTATCTAGCATTTATCACTTCTTTGAAGACAATGCTGTGTGGTGGGTATTGTGTTGCCTGAAATATTGTGTGTTCCCCGAAATAAACTTATCTGGGGTCAGAGAGCAGAAAGCCACTAGAACAAAGCCAAAAATGATGGCTAGAAAATGGGAAGAGTAAGCCATAGCAGAAGTTGGGTGGTGGTGGTACACATCTTTAATCCCAGCACTTGGGAGGCAGAGCCAGGTAGGTATCTGTGTGTTCAAGGCCACTTTAGAAACAGTTAAGCATGGTGACCCATGCCTTTAATCCCAGAAACCCAACCTTTAATCCCAGGGAGTAGGGGCAGAAAGAGAAAGGTATATAAGGCATGAGGACCAGGAAGTAAGGAGTAAAGTATGTAGTTAGTTAAGCATTTGTTTGGTTAAGCATTCAGGCTTTGGAGCAACACAGTTCAGCTGAGATTCATGTGGAGGATTCAGAAGCTGCAGTCTGAGGAAACAAGACCAGCTGAGGAACTGGTGAGGTGAGGTAGCTGTGGCTTATTCTGCTTCTCTGATCTTCCAGCATTCACCCCAATAACTGGCCTTGGGTTTGATTTCATTAATAAGACCTTTTAAGATTCCTGTTACAATGCTGTTTCTATATTCTTTTTCAAGTATTTTGTAATAATTTTATCATGGATAATTAATATTACATTTTTTTGAAATGTTCTTCAGGGGCCATTGTCTTTGAATGTTCTTTCATTAAGGTGTGCAAATATGTATGTGTACGTATTTGAAGTTGAAGATTGATAAAATACAGATGTCATGAGATAAAATGCTATGATATGATCTGTACCAAAAATAAATCAATTTTTTTTCTTCTTTGAAAAGGGTTTTCTTTTGAATACACAAAAGTAGAAATTTCTAAAGTGTTCTTTTGAGAGACTCTAATATTTGAAAAAAATAAGGAAAAAAATATAAAAATGCCATTTGTGCAGATCTTTGGATTTTGAAGGTCTGTTTCTAAAATGTAATGATTAACATTACTACTTGACTTTCAGAATAAAGTAGAGTTGGGTGGTGTTGGTGTTGGCGGTGGCATGCCTTTAATCCTGGCACTCGGGAGGCAGAGTCAGGTGGTTCTCTGTGAGTTTGAGGCCAGCCTGGTCTACAAAGTGAGTTCCAGGAAAGGTGCAAAGCTACACAGAGAAACCCTGTCTCAAAAACAACAACAACAAAAGAATAAAGTAGGAAAATGCAGTCCTTAAATTTGTTTGGAAACACTCATACCTAGTCAAAAAACATGAACATAAAATATGAACATGAACACAAAAACAAAAACATGAATAGACAAAGTAAATTTAGGCAAAGTTAATAAAGATATCTTAAAGTGTTTGATTTCAAAATATACCACAAAGCTATGATAACTTTTTTAAAAAAGTGTGGTACTAGCACAAAAGCAGGTACATAGAGCAAGGGAATGAATCAGAGATCCTAGAGTTAAACCTGTCATCCATCAATTTTTCATCTATATAGTTAGTGAGATCACACTTTGAAGACAGTAGAATCTCTTTTACAAGTGGTGCTAGAAATATGGTACATCTACCTATGGAATACATAGAACCAATCTCTTATAGCTAATCATCTCCATTTTAAATTATATAAAATAAATTTTAAATGAATTGAATATTGATATAATAATACTTGAAACTGGGAATGCAAAAACAGTTTAGGACATGAGAAATAAAATGTAATATTTGAGGCAAGCACTCAAAATGCTTTCAGGTTAGATTTTAGTCCTTCAACAAGAGTGAATATATTCTTCATACTGTAAACAAGAAGAAAAACACATATCTGGAAAGTTATAGAAATTTGATGAGGGGAACTGAATACTGCTAATTAATTAAATTGAAATGGCACCAAGCCACCAAGTTAATTATGCACAATCCAATAGACAATCCTACTCTAATCCTAAATCATAAAAAATATCTTTTTGAAGTTTATAGCAATGAATACAGATATTCATAGCTAATCCAGATTCAGAAAATAAGTGTTAATTGGGAGCTAAACTTATATACTGTGATTGTTTAAAAGAAAATGCCCCCAAAGTGAGTGGCACTATCAGGTGACGTGGTCTTGTAGGAGGAAGTATGTAACTGTGGAGTAGGGCTTTGAGGTCTATTTTGCTGTAGCTTACCTTAGTGTGACTGTTAATTGACTTTCTGTGGTCTCCAAGATGCAGGACCCTCAGCTACTCCAGCATCACGTCTTCCTGCATAGCACCATTCTCCCTATCATGATGATAATGTACTGAACTTTTGAAACTGTAAATGACCCATCACAATTAAATGTGTTCTTTATAAGAGTTGCTATGGTCATGTTGTCTCTTCACAGTAATAAAAATCCTAACTAAAACAATACTATGTATGTCTTCAAAATTGTCAAAAAACAAATGGAATGAAGAAATATAAATGAATTAGAAAGAATAGTAAACAAGCAAAAATAGAAAAGTTAAAAATTCTTTTATGAAGACTTCTGAACACATTATTGAAGGTAATAATGTGAGAATACAATCTACAGAATGAGAAAAATATTTCTAAAGCATAGGTATGACAAGATTTTAATATCTGAACTATATAAATAATTTTACTAACCAGAATAGCATCATCTTATTTGAAAATGAACAGTAGAACTAAGTACAAATTTCTAATAAAATTAAAGTAATCTAATTGTTCATATATTTAGAAGAAACATTTAACAACTCTAATAATTAGAAAAATGAAAATCAAAACTACAATGAACTACCATCTTATACTAGCTAACATAGACATCATAAAAAGGGAAAACAATTAAACCAAGTGACAGTGAGTATATAGGTAAAAGAGGTCATTATAACACTGTTAGTGGGACTGAATGCTAGATTAACCACTATGAGAAATAGAATGGAGAGTCTGAAAAGAAAGCTAGAATTACACTACTGTAAGCTTCAAAATTCCATGTACTGTATATGAACTCAAGTAAACTGAAAACAGAATGTCAGATATCTGAATGGCTATGTTTGCAGCAAATGTATTCACAGTAGTAAAGTGATGGCAACCACCTGTTTATAAGTCAATAAATGGATACAGAAAATGTGCATACATGTGGCAAGAGAAAAATGATTATAGACTGAAACATAAACATGTGAACAGTCAAACGGCAGAAACTCTCAGGGACACCTTCCTCACCAGAGCTTCATATAAAGAACAAAACGTGTATGAAAAAAGTCCCTGAGCTGTCCTATTACAGCTATACATTTTGCTTTCAAATGTTTTCTGGGCTTATTCTGCCAGCTCATTTAGCCTATTCCCATTGTTCAGAATATTTCCCTTTTTGATTTTTAGTTTTTTTAAGAAGCTATCTATATTTCTATTTCTAATAATGTATCTGTAGTGTACTGCTTGTCCTGTGACATGAGTCAGTAATCAGATGTACTCTGCAGTCAGATTTTCTTGACACTCTGGACTTTCTAATTATTTTTCTAACTTCTATGCCTAACTACAAAAGTGTGACTTTTAAACTTTTTGTCTGTATCCCATCTACCAGTGCTTGTTAGAATCTTGCTTTTTTTTTCTTTTTTCTTTTTTTTTTGTTTTTTTTTCCTCCCAAACTCTAAGAAAATCTCAAGCTTTCAAGTCTTTTCATTCAAACAAAATGAAGATTCAAAAGGTAATCCTGTAATCCCTTGAAACATAAACCCAGTGGAATATCATTCAGCCGTTAAAATGTTTGAAAGTTTGTATGGGTCTGGAAATAATTCTGTTAAATGAAGTAATATAAAGATGAGACACAGAAAGACAAATACAGCTAGACATAGTGGCTCCTGCCTTTCTCCCAGCACTTGAGAGACAGACAGACAGACAGACAGACAGACACACACACACACACACACACACACACACAGAGAGAGAGAGAGAGAGAGAGAGAGAGAGAGAGAGAGAGAGAGAGGAATATCTCTGTGAGTTTGAGGTGAGACTAGTCTACATAGAAAAATATAGGCTAGCCAGAGTTAGGTGTTGAGACCCTGTAGATAGTAAAAGTTGAAATATATACCACATTTTCTCAGGGTTTGTTTTTTTGTTTGTTTGTTTGTTTGTTGAGACAGGGCATCTCTGTGTAGCTTTGTGCCTTTCCTAGAACTCACTTGGTAGCCCAGGCTGGCCTCAAACTCACAGAGATCAGCCTGCCTCTGCCTCCCCAGTGCTGGGATTAAAGGCCTGTGCCACCACCGCCCGACATTTTCTCACTCTTATGTGGAACTTATTAAGGTGTTTAAGTCATAAAACACAAGCAGATCTCATCCACTTCTCCTTTGCTGGGTCATCCATGTGTCCCCGCTAGGGTCTTTTCCAGTTAGCTAGATTTTCTGGAGCTGTGGGGTGTAGTCTGGCCATCCTTTCCCTCACATCTAGTATTCACTTGTGAGTGAGTACATACTGTGTTTGTCCTTCTGAGTCTGGGTTATCTCACTCAGGGTGATATTTTCTAGTTCCATCTATTTGCCTGTAAACCTCATGATATCATTGTATTTTACTGCTGAGTAGTACTCCATTGTGTATATGTGCCACATTTTCTTTATCCATTCTTCAGTTGAGTGTCTTCTAGGTTGTTTTCAGGTTCTTCCTATTACAAATAATGCTGATATACACATAGTTGAGCATGTGACCTTGTGATAAGATTGAGCATTCCTTCGGTATATGCCCAAGAGTGGTATTGCTGGGTCTTGAGGAAGACTTATTCATGAGAAGACTGGGTGTGGGTGGGGTAGCAGAGGGCAAGGAGTGGGGGATGAGAACATAGGGAAATTGGAGGGTCAAGCTAGAACAGGGACAGAGTAGGAGGGCAAGGAGGGAGATACCATGATAGATGAGGGTATCATGGGAATAGGAAGAGGCAGGGTACTGGAGAGGCTCTCAGTAATCCACACCCCACCTTGGACTGCTGGCAGTTGCTTAGAGGGTACCTGGACTGGTCTACTCTGATGACCAGTCTAGCAAATAACCTAACTGTCATCATGGAGCCTTTGACCAGTGATGGATGGAGGCAGATACAGAGATCCATGGTCAGGAACCAGGCTGAGCTCCAGAAATCCAACCAATGAGAGAGTGGAGGGATTCTGCAGGTGGGGCATGTCAAGATCATGATGGGAAGATGTGCAGAGATGACCAGCCACACTAGTGGAAGCTCATGAACTGTTGACTATTGGCTGTGGTGCCCCCTGGGACTGGACTAGGTCCTCTGGATATGGAAGATGATTGTTTTACTTGAACTGTTTGGGGGGCACCCTGGCAGGGGGATAAGGATCCATCCCTGGTGCATGAGCAGGCTTTTGGGATTCTGGTGCCTGTGATGCCATGCACAACCTTGGTGCAGTGGGAAGGGTCTTGGACCAGCCTAGGCTCAGTGTGCCGGGCTCTGCTTACTGCCCATAGCAGACCTTGATTTTGGGGATGTGAGGATGTGGGGTGGCTTAGGAGAGAGGGTTGTGGGTGGGAGAAGGGAGGAGGGAGGAGGTGGGAACTGTGGGTGGTATGTAGAGTGAGTAGAAAATTTCTTAATAAAGAAAAATGAAAAAAAAAACCCACAAGCATAAAAATAGATGCTAGAACCTGTGAAGAGCAGGGTGGTGGGAGAGGCGGAGAAAGATTTATCAAAAATGATAACTTATAGTTTGGGAAAATCAAGAATTTCTAGGATACAGTTTCACTGTATGAGCTGCATATATAACCAGTGTACTGTAGTTTACAAAGAGCTATTAGAAGAGATTAGAATGGAGGAAATGATAGATACTTGAGGAGATATCTTTTTAACATTTTAGCATTTAAAATGTATGTACATGTTGAAATACTACTTGGGAAAAATACATGCGTACATATGTATCTAATATTAAGAAAATAAAATGATGTAAGAAGAAATGTAGAAGGAAGAAGAGAAAGAGAGAGAAATGGACCTAGAGCATGACAAAAAGAAGTTTCAAGAATATCTATGTAAATAGCTGTAGGCCAACAATTAAATGAATCAGATAATAGTTTATAATTTTGTTATCTGTGCCTATACTGTACCATTTTCTATAAAGGGTATCTTTCCATTTTCAGTAATTCAATAGATTATTTGATTTGATTTAGCATATAGTTCTATCTTTCTGCTCACTACCAGAAAGAGCATTTGTAACTAAGAAAATATAATCTAGAAAAATAAGAAAACAAGCAATAAATTCAAATTGGTGTTGACTTATTATTAAATTCTTTGCATAATTAATTGCATATCTCATTCTTTATTCAGAACTAATTATAACATAAAAGTATATGCTAAAATTTTGGTTGTTGTGTATCTCAGACTGCACAGATAAGCATTCATGTTTCCCTGGTAAAAATGTTTTGGGGAATCATATAAACCAGCTACTGTAATGTTATTCTGAATATGGAATTTTGCTGCATATTTTTTGTTTTGATCAAAAAATTTTAAACATACGTCTTCAAATTACATAATTTATACTATTTCTTTCAAGGTAAGTAAACTATATGAGATTTAACACTAGTATATAATTTGTTGTCAAAGCCAGTTTGAGGCCAATAGCTTTTAAAATAATCAAATTTAATACATAATAAATTAATAAATCTTGGTCTACTAGTCACTTTATTTTTATTTCAACACTGTATTTTTCAGAAAATAAAGATTTCACTTTTATACTCTATATCAATAATCAATGCCTATATATTAAATTGTATGTAAAATTTAAAGTTTTAGGGAACACTGTAGCACAAATTAAAGCTGATGTTATTAATTTGACAGTTATAACCTTAATTAATGACAAGTTAATAAGAATTTAAAGGAATTTCTTTAAATAATCTATTTCAATAGCAAGATGATTTTCTTTCATTGATATTCAACAATTATCTTTCTTAAACAGCAAAGTTAAAATTATAATTTGCTGAGTAAACATAATCCTAGCTAAAATAATTAATTGATTGCCTTATTCCATGCTTCAGAAAGAATAAAGTTTACATAGCAAATCAATATTCATATGCCATATAACTCAATATGACATCATTTTCCATCAGATTTAAAAAAGAGATATTTTAAAAGATTTTACAATATGATTAACTAAGGAGATTTTCTTCACATCAAAGTTGCAAAGTATGATGAAAAGTAAGAATAAAAATATCCATTTGTAGGATTTTAATAAATTACTAAAATATGAAAAAAATATCACATGATCTTAGAAGACTTATTTGAAAATTCATATGTGAATAAAACAGGACTGTTACTATTCTTTAGAAATATAGATATTGGGATTTTCTTTTTGCTTATGAAATACCATATGCTTAGTGACACTGGGTCACAGAACAAACATTGTCTTTTGAGCTGAGCTCATGTTGAAAAAAAGAACTGAGAATTTGGCCTCTATAAATAAGTACATAGTAGTGAGGTATGTGCATTTCCTCAGTTCTATCTCAAAGCATTTTTGAATCCTTCAACAACTTACGAAATAGTTATGGAGTTAACAGTGTATTTATTTGTGAAAATTATAATTAAATCTATCTTAGGAAGTTTCTGTGGGGATTCAAAGATAAAACACAATTAACAAACCCATGGATGGGCAAGAAAAGGAAGCTAGTAAATAATGATCTATTTTCCCAGGGATTATCTAATAATCATATTACTTGAATTGAATTTCATCAATATTGGAAGGTATATTGAAACAAAGTATTATTTAGGCATCCTACCTTATCTTGTAATTAAAGATGGTGCAATGCAGCTACTGACCCTTCTCCAACTAGTGCTACCAGGAGCTCTTGGTATCAATTTTATTTTTTCTGCATGTTTCTCAAGATTCTGAGATTACATTTTGTCATTAAAAGAATATTTATATCTGTATGAAAAAGACCATGAAGTGCATGCTCTAACTGACAGCTTCTCTAGCATTCCTCTTTGGAGAAAACAAAAACCATACATTTAGAATTTGTTTATACAGTCATCTACTTTAGACAACATCTCTCCTTACAAACTTTGAGAAATATGTATCATACCAGGATTTGAGGGATTTTCTCACCCTAATCTAGAGATTTGTTGCTAGGCAATCTAAACCTGAACTATAGGATCAAATGGCACAATGGAAAATGATGCTCAAATTTCCCAAGTATCCTAGAAAAACTCAGATTGAAACCATATGGTAGGAAAACAATAAGTTAATAGGTGAGACAACCCATGTACAAATAAGATATAAATCTGCTAATCAGTATGCTATTATATTTAAGGCTCCTCTTAGGCATATAATCTAATTTTTATCATGTGCAATAACTAGATTTGCCTCTCTGCCTCTCTGTCTCTCTTTCTCTCTCTCTCTCTTTTTTTTTTTTTACCTGAGGATGGAACCCAGGGCCCTGCTCTTGCTAGGCAAGTGCTCTACCACTGAGCTAAATCTCTAACCCTCCTCTTTCGTTTTTCAAGATAGGGTTTTTCTGTGTAACAGCCCTGGCTGATCTGGAACAGCTGGGTAGACCAGTCTGGCCTTGAACTCAGAGGTATTCCTGACTCTCTCTGTGAGTGCTGGGATTAAAGGCATGGGCCACCACACCTGACACTCATTGGTATTCCTTAACTTTCAATTTTTTTTTTAAGACAGGGTTTCTCTGTGTAGTTTTGTGCCTTTGCTGGAACTCACTTGGTAGCCCAGGTTGGCCTTGAACTCACAAAGATCCTCCTGCCTCTGCCTCCTGAGTGCTGGGATTAAAGGCATGGGCCACCACCGCCTGGCTTAACTTTGAATTTTTAAAGTAACTTTGTGACATCCCTATCCTCTCACCTTTGCTGATTTGAGCTTTTACATGTTTTTTTTTTCTGTTTCTTTTTCTTTTTTTCTTTTTTTTGTCATTTGTAAGAATTTCTATTTTAAAGATGTTAACCTTTCATAATTTATAATATATCTAGGAATCAAACTTGGTTCCTCTCCAAAAGCAGTATATTTGCTTAACTACTGAGCCATCTCTCCAGCTCCAAGTCTTTGTTGTGAAGCAGGGTCTCAGTTTGTAGCCCAGGTTGTCCTGTAGCTCACTGGGTAGCCCAGGCTGGCCTTGGACTTCTTGATCCCCTTCTCCCATTTCCCAAAGGCTAGGATTGCAGATGTGTCTGCCATGCCTGCTCTTTAAACATTGTAAGTTGCTTATGTATTTGGAGATGAGAACATACAGACTGGAAGAAAGCAAATTACCCATTTTGGAATGGACAGATCTTTAGAGGTTCCATTATGCCAGTGTGAGTCATCTATGTTGTAAGGTAGTCATTATTTCTAGGTTTTTCTTTCTTTTTTTTTTATTTAACATGGATCTCATACAGCACAGGCTGTGCAACCATGGCTGACCTGATCTGATGCTCTCACTTCCACCATTACAGTGCTAGAATTACAGGTGTGCACCATCACCTGTCAGCTTACTTGCTTACTTTTTAAATTGCTGTATAGTTTCCCTCCCCTCCCACCCCATCTCACTTCCTTCCTCTCCTCCCTCCCTCCCTCCCTCCCTCCCTCTCATCTTCCCTCCCTCTCCCTCTGGTTTCTTATGTAGCCTAGGCTGCCTTCAGACTCATTATGTAGCCAAAGCTGGTTTGAACTCCTGATACTTCTGACTCCACCTCACAAGCACTGGTGTTAGCTGTATGCTACCACCTAGGAAGTAAATTAATGTTCTGTCTCCCTGCCCCCAAGGGGTCTACATAGCCCCCACTGGCCTGAAACTCACTATGTAGCCCAGGCTAGCTACAAACTCACTGTGATCTGCTTGCCTCTGGCTCCTGAGTGCTGGAAATTAAAAATGTGTGCCACAACACCTGGCTTGTTGGCATCCTTTTGTGACAGTCTCACTGTTTAGTGTACACTGGCTTGGAACTTAGTCTGTCACCCAATCTGGGTTAGATCCCATGGTTCCCTAACACTGCCTCTAATACTGATGTTGCAGGCAGACACTACCACTCCTAGAAAATTATTGTGTGATATTTCATTGAGTGTGTATACTCCAATTTATGTATCTGCACTTCTGTTAGTTATTTGTAGTCTTGGCCATGTCAGGGAGCTGCTGTGAATTTCTTTTTCTGTTTGTTTGTTTGTTTGTTTGTTTGTTTTTGTTTATTGAGACAGGGTTTCTCTGTGTAGTTTTGGTACCTATCCTGGATCTTGCTCTGTAGACCAGGCTGGCTTGAAACTCACAGATATCTGCCTGGCTTTGCCTCCCGAGTGCTGGGATTAAAGGCATGTACCACTGCTGCCCGGCACTCCTGTAAATGTCTTTATCCAAGTCTCTTGGTGAATGAAAGCCACCTTCTATCATCAGTCTTGCTTTGAAGAATTAACACACACACACACACACACACACACACACACACACACACACACACACAATTAACTCTCTTTCCCTCTTCCAGTCTGTCAGGTATTGTAGCTATAAGTACTTGAATAGGTAAATCTGTCAGTATTTTTAAAACTTTATTCACTTACTTTATGTGTGTGTTTGTGTGTGTGCATGCAAGTATGTGTGCACATGTGCCTTGGTGCATGTGTGGCATTCAGGGGACAGCAGGTGAGAGTTGGTTCTCTCCTTCCACCACTTGGATTCCAGGGACTGAACACAGGCAATCAGACTTAGCCACAATCACCTTTACCACTGAGCCATTTTGCCTGCCTCTCTGCCTCTCTGCCCTCTCCTCGTTTTGCTTTTCATGAGATTTTGTGGTGCTATAGTGGTGAGCATAGCTGCTTTCACAAGGCAACATATCTTACAGTTTTAATTGGTATCTGTCTGACTAAGTTTACTTAATTCTCAAATGGGATTGTGGTAGTATTGTGTCCCCTAAAATACTGTGTACCCTAATAAACTTATCTTGGGTCAAAGAACCGAACAGCCACTAGATACAGAGGCTAGAAAATGGTGACACTCACACTTTTAGTCCTACCATTTCAGAGGGAGAAATCCGTATGGATCTCTGTGAGTTCAAGGCCACACTGGAAACAGCCAGGCATGGTGATGCATGCCTTTAATCCAGGGAGTGATGGCAGAAAGCAGAAAGTTATATAAGGCAAGACGACAAGAATCTAGAAGCATTTGGCTGGCTAAGCTTCTAGGCTTTCCAGCAGCTTTCAGCTGAGATTCATTTGGATAAGGACTGAGAGGCTTCCAGTCAGAGGAAACAGGATCAGCTGAGGAATTGGTGAGATGAGGTGGCTGTGGCTTTTTCTGCTTCTCTGATCTTCCAGCATTCACCCCAATAACTGGCTCTGGGTTTGTTCTTATTAATGAGTCCTGTTAAGATTCCTGCTACATGGGACAGCACTTTCTCTGTTTTTTTTTTTTTTTTTTTTTTTTTTTTCATGTTTGTGAAATGTATTTACTAATTTACTAATAACTAATTACTAATTTACTATGCTGGTATATTTTATAACAACAATCTGTATATATTTTTCCTTGGACCCAAATAAGTGTAGTGTTCATCCCACATGAAATAAATGCCATTGCAACCAAAGCAGACCTCTACAAGAAACAGTAACCAATCACAAAGCAGTTACGGAGCCCAGTCCCAAATGCTACATCTACAAAACACTCCCACATCTAAGATTCTCCACCTTGTAGAAGAGGAGATTGAAATAGTGTAAGAGCCAGAGGAATAAAAGTGTGTGTGTGTGTGTGTGTATGTGTGTGTGTGTTTGTGTGTGTGTATGTGTGTATGCAATAACAATTAATGAAAAAATAGTCCATGAATTTGAAGGAAAGCAGGAAGAAATATATGGGAGTGTTTGAAGGGAGGAAAGGGAAGGGAAGAGAAACATTGTCTCAAAAATAAACAAACAAAGGACACCATGTATTAGCAGTTAAATAACTCCACTCTGTCATAGCAGAAGATAAAAATCATGTTCTCCAGTTCCCTTTATAATGGTCAACTAAAAACTCCACCACTCCCTTTCGAAAAGAATTTTTAAAGCCAAGGTGTCTCTTATGAGAACAAAAATATCACCTAAAATTATTCCAAATAACTAAATCTGCATCTTTTGCAAAACAGAGCTAAGGACACTCACAAATATGCACATGTACTTGGTATTATCCAAGAACTCATGTTAATTAGTAAGAAAATAGTGAAATATCCAAAATGCCACCTATCAATTCCTATGCAAGTTCATTATTAACAAAATCAGTTGACTCTGAGTAGTATAGCTATATTGAAATATTTTGTAACAGGTTTTTAGTTTTATGTGGTAGATTAACAATAAGCAAATGTAACATTTCTACAGAAGATTATCTTACAGTTTTTCAATAAATAAATTACATTGAACACTAGGAATAACTCAATAAATTTGTTAAACATTCAGTAGTGAGTAACGTGTATATTTGTTTTATGTGTAAGTATGTAAATTGAGTATATATATACACACACATATATATATGTGTGTGTGTGTGTGTGTGTGTGTGTGTGTGTGTATGTGTGTGTGTGTATTGCCTTACATAAATTTACAGTTTAAAAATGTATGGAAATAATTATGAACAGATGTTGCCAATATAGCTTACTTGAAAAAAATGAAATTTTTCCTTAAAATTTATTAATTGTTAGAAACTATATTTCATGAGTCTTGACAATTAAACTTTCATAAATGTTAAAGAGAATGAATTATAACTACTTTTCATATTCATCTAAATTTTCTAGATTCAAAGAGACTATTAAAGTTTTTAAAAAATACATAATTAAGAAATAATGTTGGGGATTTAGCTCAGTGGTAGAGTGCTTGCCTTGCAAGCACAAGGCCCTGGGTTTGCTCCTCTGCTCAAAAGAACAAAAAAGAAATAATAACAATTTTAAGGAAGGCTGTTTAACATTTGATGATTTTCTCTGAGGACAATGGTAAAATTATTCAGTGCTTCAGTGAAACAAATAGCTGTTAATCAACAATCAATACATATCATTAGTTTGGGAAGGTATATGTATTTCATACTTGTCAGTAGTATGCTCATTTTCTAACATTTTCTTCACTGTTTAAATAGCTGTGTTTTCAAGAAGTAATAAGTAGCCTTTTTGTAAAAGTTATGGTGATGATGTTTGGACTTAATTTATGAAAACAAATATATAATACCTGAACTAAATGTTTTTAGACATACTAAGAATAATCCTCATGTTATAAAAGTTATAATTTAGTCATTTTTGTGCACTCTAAGACAATGACATTTTATATAGCTGATAGTAAGTAATCCATGTGAATTAATAGTAAGGAGAGCTAGAGGACAGACAATTTTATAAAGTATCTACCTTTTTTATATTATTCTGTACCATCAATTATGTTAATTAGTTAATTTTCATTAACTAAGATATTCTTCTCAACAAGCAAGAGGGTAGAGTGGAAGGTAAGAATATTATTGTTTTTATCTTTCAAATGTGTTTATTAATTATTATTATTATTATTATTATTATTATGTGTTTTAATTTTATACATCAGCCATGGGTTCCCCTGTCCTCCCCCCTCCTGCTCCCAACCCCACCTTACCCCCAGTCCCTTCCCTCCATTCCCATGTCCTCCAGTACCAAGACACACCTGGGGACTCATTTAAACCAGGTGGATTCAGTACAGGCAGGTCCAGTGCTCTCCTTGCAGACTGAGCATGTGTCCCTGTGTAAGCCCAAGGTTCCAAACAGTCATCTCATGCACCAAGGACAGGTCCCGGTCCCACAGCCTGGGATCACATGACTAAACACCCTAGCAGTCGTCTTGGAACTCTCATCCAATAACTGATGGAAGTGGATGCAGAGATCCTCGACCAGGCCCCAGGTGTCCAACTGTCAAGAAGGAGGAGGGACTGCAAGAGTGTGAATTGTTGAATCCAAGATTGCAAAAAGCACAGGAACAAATAGCCAATCGAATGGAAGCACATGAACTATGAACCAATGGCTGTGGAGCCCCCAGCTGGATCAGGCCCTCTGAATAAGTGAGACAATTGAATAGCATTTTATGCAATGTACTTTCATAGTATTCACCCTTCCCCAGATATACCCTCTGCATTGTTACTTCTCTACCCACTTAACTTAGAAGTTTAGAAAGGCAAATTGTAGAACACAAGAGATATGAATGGAAAAATGGAAAAAAAATGAGGAATGAGCTTTAGTTCAAGAGATGGGTAGGTTAATAGAGAGAGGTTAGATTGCAAAAGAATAACATTAAAAATGTTTGAAAAACAATAGTATTATGTATGTTTACCAATAATTATATATAATATATGTAAGTTTCTAGTGTGCATATACATGTATAGTTCTTCTTTTGTTAACTCATCAAGTCCAATTTGTGATGCTCAACAACTATGAATAACTTCCAGGCACAGCAGGGCAGTCGAACATATGAAGTTATGATAATTATGACAGCAGTAACAAAACCCTTAGCCTGGTAGTGGTGGTGGTGCATGCCTTTAATCCAAGAACTCAGGAGGCAGAGCCAGTCACATCTCTTTGAGTTCACGGACAGCCTGGTCTATGAAGTGAGACTACGGACAGGCACCAAAACTACACAGAGAAACTCTGTCTTGAATAAACCCAAAAAATAAAAACAAACAAACAAACAAACAAACAAAACAAAACAAAAACCTTGTAAACTCCAGTCAGGACAAATCTCAGCATAGATAGGCCTAGAACACACTGGCACAGGGAACAGCTTTCTGAACAGAATAATGATAGCACAGGTACTAAGATCAAAACTTTATGAATGGGATAGCATGAAACTGAAAAGGTTCTGACCTTCTTCATAACTGTTTATTGTCTTATTTTTCTGGCTTATTTCTTCATCCAGGTCTTGTGCAGGTAGAAACCTGACTTTCCCTCTCCCAGGAGCTATCAACTAGATCCTCAGTTATTTGTAGGACTTTGAGCCTACCTCCTCCTCTCTATGTTGAGATTTATGTCTGCATGTTTACTTCTTTTTTTGTTGATCAACTTGTTTGTTTTTATTCAAATACCATGTGGTTTTTATTACTATAGCTCTGTAGTATAGCTTGATATCAGGGATGGTGATATCTCAATACATTATTTTATTTCAGGAATATTTTAGTTACCTGACTTTTTAATTTTTTCTATATGAAGTTGAATGTTGTCCTTTCAAGGTATATAAAGAATTGTGTTGGTATTTTGATGGGGATTGCACTGAATCTGTAGATTACTTATGGTATTATAGCCATTTTTAGTGTGTTGATCCTATGAAGCCAATGGCATGGGAGATCTTTTCATCCTCTGAATGTCTTCTTCAATTTTTTTACTTCAAGGACTTGAAGGTTTTATCAGACAAGTATGTTCCTTGCTTAGATACAGGTACATCAAATTATTTTATATTATTTGTGTCATGTAGCTAAATTTTTTCTGTGTCAACCCAGCTCCTGCAGCTGCTCAGACCCAAGTAAACACACAGAGGCTTATAATACTTATAAACTGTATGGGCATGGCAGGTTTCTTGCTGTCTAGTTCTTCTATCCTAAATTAACCCATTTCTATCAATCTATAAGTTGCCATGTGGCTTGTGGCTTACCTGTACTTTTACATCTTGCCTCTCATGGCAGCAGTGGCTGGTAGCATCTCCTGACTCAGCTTCCTGTTCCCAGAACTCTCCTCTCTGTCCTGCCTATGCTATACTTTCTGCTTGACTACTTGCCAAATGGCATTTTATTTATCAACCAAATCAGAGCAACACATTCACAGCATACAGAAAGACATCCTCAGCAGTGTCTATTGTGAAGGGTGCTGTTTCATGATTTCTTACTCAGTCATTTATATATAGAAGGGCTATTGATTTATGTCAGTTAATACTGTCACATTGCTGAAGATGTGTGTCAGCCATAAGAGTTCCCTGGCAGAATTTTTGGGGTTGCTTTCTTATCATCAGGGAATAGCACAAGTTTCTGTAATGCAAAGGACATCATCAATAGGACAAAACATCAGCCTACAGAGTGGAAAATTATTTTTACCAGTGCCACAATTGATAAGAGAGCTAATATCCATTTTATAGGTATTAAGAAAACAAAAACAAATAATCCTGTTAAAATGGGATACAAATATAAACATAGAATTATCAATAAAAGAAATGACTAAGAAACACTTAAATGTTCAACATCCTCGGCCATAAGGGAAATGCAAATGAAAACTATTTTGAGATTCAGGTTTACACCAGTCAGAAGGACTGAGATCAATAACAAATGACAGTTGATGCTGGTAAGTATGTAGACCAAGAGCAACACTCCTCCATTGCTTGTGGGAGTGCAAACTTGTGCAGCTACTTTGGAAATGCATATGATGGTTTCTCCAAATTTGGTAATCAGTCTACCTCAAGACCAAACAATACCACTCCTGGGAATATACTCAAATGATGTTCAATCATACCACAGGATGCTTGCTCAACTATGTTCATAGCAGCTTTATTCATAATAGCCAGAAACTGGAAAAAACCTAGATGTTCCTCAACCAAAAATGGGTAAAGAAAATGTGGTGTATTTACAGAAAGAAGTATTGCTCAGCTGTTTAAAAATATCATGTAACTTTTAGACAAGTAGATGGAACTAGAAAAATCATCTTGAATGTGGTAACCCAAACCTGAAAAGATAAACTTATAAGTGGTTTTGAGTTGTTAAGTCATTGACAATCATGCTACAATCCACAGACCAAGGAAGGTTAAATAACAAGGAGGACACTAAAGAATCAAATAGATCTCTCTGGGAAGGGAAATAGAACAGATTTTGTGTTTAGATTTTGTGTGGGTGGGGATGGGAACAGGAGGGGTCAGAGGAAGGGATTGAGGGAAAAAAACTAGAAATAAATATTTTAAAAGAACAAGAACAGTAGTAGTGATGGGGATAAGAAAAAAAGCAGGTAAATATAATTTACATACTTATTTGAGCTACAAAAATATTTTATAAAAAGTTAAAAGTAGGTATTTTATCATAACACATACATATACATGAAAGTCTATAATTTTGAAAAATAATTCAATTTATTTTAATAACTGTTTTCTGCTCTTGAGTTTATATTCAAAGGACTTTACATCTCACTACAGAGACACTTGCTCAACCATTTGCATTGCTTATCTCTACACCATAGCCAGAAACCGGAAATAGACAAAATGTCTGTCAATGGATGAATGGATAAGGCATATGTGGTACATTTATACACTGGAATGTGTAGTTAGTGTTTTCCTGCCTGGCCCAGTCAGGACAAATCTCTCTTACCTACCAGTCCCACAGTCGCTCAGACCCAACCAAGAAAGCACACAAAAACTTATATCGCTTACAAACTGTGTGGCCGTGGCAGGCTGCTTGTTATCTAGCTTTTCTCTCTTAAATTAACCCATTTCTACTTATCTATACTTTGCCACATGGCTTGTGGCTTACCAGTGTCTTTACATGTTGCTTCTCATGGCGGCGGCTGGCGGTGTCTCTCTCCAGTCTTCTACTTCCCAGAATTCTTTACTCTCTTGTCCCGCCTATACCTCCTGCCTGGCCACTAGCCAATCAGAACTTTATTTACACAGAGCGATATCCACAGCACTTCCCCTTTTCTTTTTTTTTAAGGAAGGTTTTAACTTTTACATAGTACAATTACATATAACAAAACAATTATCAAGCAAGAATTATAGTTACAATATTAAAGAAGATATCCTATCTATCTTATATTTGTGAGTCTAAGGTTTTATATCTAACTTATCTTTTATCATAACTGAGGAAATTATAACTATCTAGCCTTCAACCACATCAAAGACCTCAGAAGGATATAATATTACCTGAGAAATGGGAGAAGGATGCAAGCAACTTTTGGGAGTCTTGTAGGGTAGACAGAGACAGCTGGCAGCCTGGACAGTCACCTAATGTTCCTTTGTAAAGTTGGGACATTTGTCTTCAGCCCACAGGGCTAGTCTCTCGGTCACTTCTCTCAGTGTCCTGTAGAATGTCTGGCATTTTCCTCTGTGAAGCAGGAACCTGAAGGACCATTTTGTCAAGCAAAGTTTAGTGGTCACCTTTCTGTGGGTCCTGCATGTCCAGTTGATCGAGCAGTCCAGGCAAGAACAGTTTCTTGCCCAAATGGCTATTTTTGCCAAGGTGAAGATAAACTCCATATGAAGTATCTTCAATGCACATCCTCCTCTCTGACGTAAATCAGTGCTGCTAGGAGCAGATATGTCTCACTGTCCAGAACGTCTAAATTTTAAAAATATTTTAAATGCCATATTCTGTAGACCTTTGAAGTGTTTGAAGATTACCTGTCTATCTGAAATATCTCTGTGTATACCTAGAAGACTTAACTAACATGGCTATGAATATGATTATTATAGAAGATCAATTATTAATCTATTTTTAATTATCCAATACAATTTTAAATGAGCTGTACAAACACAATACCTTAAACAAGAGTAGAAATATACACACAGTATAACAAAATTAACTAAGTTTGTATCAATAGACTAAAATCTAAACCAATGTAAAACATATTAAACAAGTTGTTGCTCTTTAGAAGTAATTTCTCTAATCTACCCTTTTATCCTATTATATCTACATCATATCCCCTTTTCTTCTTTAGAAAGAGATCGTGTTTATAATCAATCTACTTTAAAGAAAAATATTGGTTTTTCTCTGTCCCACACCAGAGGGCTCTTCTGATTTGGGACATAAGAATCTCTTAACCTTTCCTTTTAGCAATATGTCTGGATTTAGAGAAGGAGTGAGCCAATTCCATCTCCAAAGCCAGCTTGATAATTTTGGGAATGTGGGCGTAGTTTTTCTTACTACTTCCTGTTGGAGGGGGGCACTGTATCTTATGGGGACATAAAGAAAATTTTAGGATTATGGAGTAGTCCATTAGGGTAAACCTCTGAGCCAGTTGCCTTGAAACCATTCTGGATGTCGGATCATCTGGGCCATGGTGTCATTGGAGACCTTTCAGGTGGTCTTGGCTGATCAAACCTGATGTATCTTAATCTGGAACAAATCCAAAGCCTCTGGCTTTCTGTGGAAACAAAAGCAGTGCCTCTTTTCCAAAGCAACATATCCTTATATCCAAGTTTTAAGTCAAGGTATCTTTAAAATTTACATATTTGTTTAACTCAACAGCTTTTATGATCAAATCTTTTTCTGCAGTTAAAAATCCCAAAGACAAGACAAACCAGATTCTCTGTGTAATATCCATGTTTGTAAGACTGAAATGCTGCTGTGGCTGCTGGCTCCACCCACCTCAGCTTCCCAAAGTGGTGGTGATACAGTTTACCACCAGCTCTGGGTCTGGAGCCATGTGTACCATCAACCATGCAGCAGAGTAAAGTGTTGCTTGTATGTTCCTCATTCCTGCCACACTGCAGGTCAGATGCTGTAAAGAAAAAACAAATCAAAATCTTAAAATTTGCAGGTAAATGAGTGGAGCTGGAAAACATCACCCTGAGTAAGGCTACTCATATCAAAAAAGACACATTTGGTTCATATTTGCTTTTATGTTTGCTTTAATTCTGTTAAATCTTTAATAAGCAGGCTATAATTCATATGAACATAAAGGTTAGATATAAGATAAATGACTGGGGGTAGTATTAGATAACATCAGGTTGGGAAATAGAATAGAGTTACAGATGGATGAAGGGATACTGGAATGGAAGGATCAAATATGAAGGGAGGGGAAAAAGGATTATGGGGGAATGAAGGGAGAAATTGCCAAAAATAGGGGCCATTAGAGGGGTTGTATGGGAACCTAATATATGGAAGCTCACACACACTCATACACACATACACATGCATACACACACATACACACACACACACACACACACACACACACACACACATACATACATACACACAATCTAAATGGGACTGCTAAAATACATGGGAAACAGAGCCCCAGATAGATGGCTCTAATAACCAAATGAAGACTCTAATTGCAGTAATAGGAAACATCAAACCCAATTTTTGGTCAAAATGATCACATAGAACCCCCCCAAACATAGGCTATTGGCAAGGCTATTCATTCATTGCTCCCCAAAAATATATGGTAAGTCCATATTGCTGAAGATATACTTGTACTCCTTACTGACTATGGAGAAGTCAAGCTTGTATCTACACACCCTTATTGAATAATGTTCATGGTACTGGAAGTTACTCTGCATGCTACCAGTGGGGAATGGCAAACAATAACCCAGCTACAAACCCTTGATTCTACAATGGTGAACCACATGCAAGATGTGATAATGCAATAGGGTCACAGAACTAATGAGACTAACCTGTAAGTTCCTGATTCAATTTGAGGTCCACCCCATGAAATGGAATCCAAACCTGAAACTGCTTGAATGGCCCAAAACCTGAGACTACATAGTCCAGGCCTAGAGAAAAACTAAATACTACTGTTGTGCTAATGGAACTTAGCAACAAAATGTCTCTTCATAACATTCAGCTTACTCATAGATCAGCACCTTGATGATGTGATGATATGATATAAGTAACCTCCTTCTAAAATAGTTGGAAACCAATAGAGTCTTATAACTAGGCAATGTATAGAAAGTGAATGTACTTGGAACACTTGGTCATAAATGGGACGTTTCTGTCAATTCTCTCACTTCAGAGCTCAGGGGAGCCTTTGGGAGAGGAGGCAAAAAGGGTGTAAGAGCCACAGAGGATGGAGAATACAAAGAATAAAATGCCTTGTAAACATAGAAGGACAGATGCATATAGGGACTTACAGTGACTGTGGCAGCATTCCTAGGACCTGCATAGGTCTGGACCACATGAGTGACCAGGGCTGAGAGTAGAAATCAACACAATCCACATTCCTAACCCACAAGCTCTCTCCAGTTGATATACACTCACAAACAAAAACTTAGTTTTCTCTAATAAATTCTCACTAGGAATACACAGCACTCAATGCCAGACAATGATGCCCAACACAAAATTGTATTCTGTTTCATAATGCTTTCTATGGGCACTTTTTCTGTTTTCCTTTGCCCTATGTGTCTTTTGCTTACTTAGTGTGGTTTCTGATTTTGAGGTTTTATTGGATTCCTGTGTTTACCAAGGTGTGTCTCTCTGCTTCTATAAGTGGTTTTTTTGGTGTGTGTGTGTGTGTGTGTGTGTGTGTGTGTGTGTGTGTGTGTGTGTGTTTGTGCATGCCATTTTGGCTCTTTGTTTATCTCTGCTCATCGTATTCAGGTTTATTTGTTTTAATTTTATCTATCTTATAATCACTTTTTCTAAATTCCTGTTTTTTTTTTAATATAAGAGACCAAAAAAGGATATAGATTTGATGGGAATGAAAATGGGGAGTATATAGTTGGACTTGTGGGAGAGGGAACCATAATTAGTATATATTGTATAAAAATATGTTTCTACAAATAGGAATGAAGTGTTATATTTTAATTGTTAATTATAATTCTTGATTAAATACATAGTTATATCTCAAATAAAAATGTTGATTTTATTTTTACAGTTTGAAGTAGTCTCATGTAGAGTAGTGAGTGAATAAATATCAATTAGTACTCACAATGTTATAAAATATAGTATTCATTGAATGTGGAAATGGTCACTGCCTTTCTAATAATAACAAAAATTTCTACCAATGATAACCAGTGCATAAATGACTGTATTTAGGAAAATTGTCTTCATGCTTATCTTGCTATATGAAAGGAATCATATATTCTTAGTTTTGTCAAAACACTTATATGCCTAAGTTGCTATTTTATTGCTGTAAAGAGATACCATGATCAATGCAATTCTTATGAAAGAAGGCATTTGACTGGGGTTTGCTTGCCATTTCAGAGGTTCATCTATCATCATCATGATGGGAACATGGTGACATGCAGGCATACATGGTGCAGAAGAAGTAGCTGAGAGCTACATCCCAATCTGTAGGCAGAGTGAGAGAGAGGGAGGGAGAGAGAGACACACAGAGAGACACAGAGAGAAAGAGAGAGAGAGACAGAGAGACTGGGCCTGTCATGGGGTTTTGAAACCTAAAAGACCAACTCCAGTGGCGCATTTCCTCCAGCATTGCCATATTTCCTAACCCTTGAAATCTTGTAAAGGAGTTCCATTCCTAGTGAGTAATCGATCAATGGTATGAGCCTTTGGGGTCATACTTATTCAAACCATCAGAGTCTAGTAATTGTATAACATGATGGGTTTGGTAAAATGAGGTGAGGAGATAAACAGTCTATGCATTATGTAAAATTTAATTAAATGATTTTCTAAATATAACTATTAGTCAGGATTCCCTAAAGGAACAGAACTGATAGAATTATATCTATATGTTAAAATGGGATTTATAGGACTAGTCCATGGGCCATGGTCCAGCTATTCAAACAATGGGTGTCTTGGGACAGAAAGACCAAGTATCTGGTAATTGTTCTGTCAACTAAGCTGGATGTCTCAGAAGTCCCAATCTGGTGTTGAAATTCCACATGATTAATACAGATTTTCTGGTCTTCAGTGTGTGGTGGGATCCTGAAGAATCAGGTTATAATACAAGTAAAATAATGTCTAAGGAACATGGTAGAGGAACTTTCAAGTGGAAGTGAGGACAGGTAGACAAAAACAAAAACTTCCTTCTTCCATATCCTTTTATGTGGACTGCTATCAGAAAGTGGGGCCCAGATTTAGGGTGAACCTTCCCACCTCAAATGACCCAATCAAGAAAATCCCCCCCCCAAAATGTGCCTAACTTCTTGAGTTTTAGTTAATGCCAGATGTAGTTGACATCTAAGATTAGTCATCACACTCATTCTATACACTTCTACTCAAATCTGTGGTCTGAACAAAAGGTTTGTACTAATATTTACTATAAAAGGAAATTCCTGATATGGAGAGGGCTTAGCAGTTAAAAGCACATACAGCTGCAGCACAAATCTTACATAGTATTGTTAATAAAAATATACTCAGTGGCTGCTATTGGGGTAAATTCTAAAAGATCAGAGAGACAGACAAGCCACAGCTAAACTCACCTCATCAACTTCTTAGCCAATCCTGTTTTCTCAAACTGGAAGCCTCTGAGTTGTCATCCAAATGGATCTCATTTGAACTGCTGCTAAAAGCTTAAAAGCCTCAAAGTTTAAAAGGCCTCTAGTTCATCGTTGTCATGTCTTATATAGCTTTCTGATTCCTACCATCCCTTCCTGGAATTAAAGGCATGCATCTTTCCCCAAGCTAGACGTGAGATCTCAAGTACTGGGATTAAAGTTGTGTGTCGCCATGCCTTGCTGTTTCCAGTCTGGCCTTGAACTCATGGAGATCCAGATGGATTTCTGCCTTTGGAATGCTAGGATTAGTGCTGTATAGTACCACTGCCTAACCTCTATCTTTAATTTAGGGGCTGTTCTGTTCTCTGACAGCCAGATAATTTATTTGAGGTGCACAATATATCAGCCACATTTCTCCAGGTCTAGCCCACACCCTGCAAACCTGCCATAGTCTAGCTTAAGCTCACAGTCTGTGTCTGGCCTGAGAGACACACTAGGAAGCTGATTATAGCTCCATTTTAGAATCATTTTTTAAAGCTTTCTCAGATTTTTGGTGGAAATTCTTGCCCCATGGTAGGCAGTCAAATGTAGCTGGAAGTTTTCCTGTGTCCTGGCTGGCCAGTGGTTGGGACAGTTTTCCCACTTGTGGCCCCAAGTAAGCACAGAGAGGTTTATATTAATTATAACTGCTTGGCCATTGGTTCAGGCTTATTATTGACTAGCCCTTACATTTAAATTAACCAATAATTCTTATCTATGTTTTGCCTTGGGGCTTGGTATCTTTTCTCTGACTTGTCATCTTGCTTCCTCTGTGTCTGATTGGAAACTCCGGGTTCAGCTTTCCTTTTCCCAGACTTCTCCTTGTCTCTTGCCCCATCTACCCTTCCTGTCTGGCTAATGGCCAATCCACATTTTATTTACCCAGTGTACACGGGCATTATCCCACAGCATACAGCTCAGGAGAATTGTTGATTGCCTTTCTCTTTTGGGAGCTTTCATTTTGACTTCTGCTTGAAGTTCATAGGAAGAATGCATTGGGTCCTTTCTAGCTCTGGAGCATCTGTGACCTGTCTGTCTGATGTGCATGGGGTCTTCTGCCAAAAGAAAAGCTATGAATTTAAAAGAGAGAAAAAAAAGACTTTATGAGAGGATTGTAAGGGAAAAATTGAAGATAGAAATGATGTCATTATATTATAACCTCATAAAAAAAGCACATACAGCTTTGGCAGAGGACCCAATTTCAGCTCCTAGCACATATACTAGGAGGCTCATGAACATCAGTGGCTCTATATTTAGGGCATTCTTTTGCTCCAAGTGTATCTTGACTCATCTGAACACATACAAACAAATACAGAAAATAATCTTTTTCAAATATGCTTATGTATCTGTACATTTTCTCACTCTTTAGCTAAATTTATACTTAATTGAATGATTTTAAAAAGCTAAAATTTTCTATTTCACATGCTATATAGGCCTGTTATTTGAACTTATGTAATATCAATATTTATTCTGAGAGCCTGTCCAGGCAGAAAAGGAGCAATGTGTTAGTCTTTGTAGTTCAAATATATGGCTCAAAATCAATTCAGTATTTAAAGAAAGGAAACAATCCAAACAATTCAAAGGCAAAATTTTCTTTTGGAGCAATCAAAAGTATTATGAATAAGTGGGATTTGAATGAGGGTGCTCTTTGTAGAATTAATGTAATTACTTTAAAATATCTTGCTGTCTATACATTCAGTAATTTGCTTTGAATTGTCAGGCAAGGGACAATTCAGGAACATAACAGTTTTGAATAAATAATTTCATAGATACACTGTGCTGAAAAGAGTCATCCTCATTTAATTATTTTGTTATAGAAACCCTTGAAACAATAAATGGTATTGCTGCACTAAATTATATTTTCTTTTTAGAAGATTGTGACCTTCAATAATTTTTAGAAAAATTTTAAAGTTGTTTTTCAGAAAATTTATAAAATAGTTTATAATCTTCTACTTGGTAGGCAAAACAGTATATGACAAAACTATTCTTTGTATTTTTTCTTCTATGTCTTCTCACATACAAACAGAAGAGTATATCTCACAAATAACTGTCATAAATCTGATTTTTCATGCCATCCTGTTCAAACACATGATTATTTTGACTAAGATTTATCCTCACATGGTAATAAAATTCTGTTAAAAATGTATATCTATTCTTACCAAATACTAATTACTTGAATCCAATAAGCTAAGCCAATGGTGTTAGGTTCTAGAAAAATATATAAATAAATTGAGCTGTCTCTAAGTGATTAGAAATCTCCACATAAGCATACTGAACTACCAATGGATAAAGTTATCCTGACAGTGCCCTACAGCCACCACCATTTTTCCAAAGAGAACACCTATAGACAACACCAATGAATGACAATGAATAAAAGTAGACAGGCTCTTGAGATTTTTCTTTAAAAAAAATGAGAGATGAGCTTGGCTTCTCATTGATGCTGTGGAGAGAAGGAGAAGAGTAGTATTAATAACACTTGTGCTCTGCAGCATCTCTTGCCTTGTTTATACCAAGTAGACAGAAAATTATGCTTCTATCTAAGCATCCCTGAATGTGAAGTGAATGATAACATAAAAGACATAGTATAACTTTTCAGGATATAAATTTGTAAGATCTCAATACCTAAGTCTTAAAGCAATCACCTAGTCTAAAGTATACAATAACAATATTTTCTTTTGATTTCTTAGATATTTATAGAAAACAACACCAACAAAAATTAATGCTTTATTTTAAGTATTGTTCAATTAATATATTCTTGATTTTCCTTTTGCTTTTTACATTAATAAAATAAGTAGTCTATAAATAATGGATTTAGTTTCAGATTCAAATGATCTTGATTTTTCTGCTTGTATTTATTTATCAAATATGTATATAATGTAATTTCTAAAACAAGTTTAATGAACATCATAAATTTCAAATATATGAATATTTTTCAAACTATACTGCAATCAAATAAAAATAAATTTATATGGTTAAAGGTAATTTTTAGAGAAATATTCATAATTTTAAGGTCTATACTGGTAAAATACAGGTCTTAAATATAAGACAGGTTTATTCATGATATTTTCCTATAAGAATTAATTCATTTTAGGTTAAAAATAATACTACAGTAAAAAAAGAAAAGTGATAAAAATGAGAAAAATTAAACAAAATTGATTATTTGAAATAGCAATAAAATGATAAAAAGACATCTGACTGCTCAGTGGACAAAGGCAATTGCTGGCAGTCTTGATATCCTTCATTCAATCCATGAGTAAAAGTAGGGAAGTGCAAATACAGCAAGTTGGTCTCTGAACTGCTTACATGTTACAATATGAAAGGTTCTACTCATACATACACACACACTCACATACAAAAACATACACAAATAAATAAATGCAATTTCACTTTATAAATGGGAGAAAAAGCAAATTTATAAAATTCAAAATATTAAAAAGTTAGCATAAAAGTGTATACAAGTAAATCTGACAACCTAAATAATATAGAAAAATTAAGAGATACATATTTCCAAAAGTAAGCTTGCTATGAAATTTTAAAAATCTATTTCAAATAAAATAATTTTTAGTTAAAAAACTACAGCTCTTTCTGGATTCATAAGCCTGTGAATTCAATAAAATGTTGAGACATTAATCAATCTCAGAAGAGTACTTCAACAAAGGAGAAACAAGAAATGCTTCTCAACAGTTTTTCTGAAGCCAGCATTGAATTTTTTTTCCAAAATCAAATGAAAATAACACTGGGAAATTATAAAGCAATATTCCCCATAAAACTTCTGAATATAGCAATTTAAATCTGCCATCAAGTTCTTGTATTCACTCACTAAGGAAGTTTAAATTTAAAACCAATTCAAAATGTATTCAGTGACTATGAAAGAAATAAATATTCCATATCTGTAGTGTGTGTCATTGTATATAAAAATCAAAATATAAATAGATACAAGTGGATGCACAAACAATATCATAAAAAGTGAAAATATGAATAAAAATGACCATACATGTCACAAGTTGCTTGATGATATGAATATTTTCAGGAAAATGTATAGCTCACTGGTTTTGTCATTGTCAGAACATCATAACTTCTTATACAAATTTTGATGATACAAGTTAGTTAATAAATCTTCTTGTGATCTAGTGAGACACTATTACATTCTTGAGAATAATTTGTGCATAGTGCAGCATACCACTCTACAGTAAACATGTTTTAAAAATACCAGTACTTCATAAAATAGCAAAAGAAACTACAGTGTTGTTGATACACAAACCAGTAACTGTCATAACCTAAACTTCCAGATACACTTTGCCAAATTGACTTTCATATAAGTTACATTATGCACAACAGCTGTGTCTATATCAGTATTACAACATACATAAAATACCTTGAGCTATCTTAAAATAACTGTTTCTTAACCAAGAAATATGAATGTTCACCTCCATTAAAATCATATGGACTCAGTGCTATAAATCTGTAGTCTCTGTTGACTAAAACCTGATGCAGAATATGACTATACAGAGTATGTTAGAAAAATTCATAATTGAAATAAAATACATGTTTTTTAGCATCAAGAGTAGGAGCAGAAAATAAAATATAAAATGGAAAAATAAACAAGCTTTTTTATAATGTGCTAAAAGTTTTTCATATTGAATATGATAGAACTTGTGTGGTTATATAAAATTGTGAATGTCAACCAACTAATCCAAAAATTTTATTACATGTACAATATCCATGAAAAGACAAAGTTATAACTTAATAAAAAAGAGAAGATAAAAGCAAACCAAATCTCAGGATGTTTTTCTTTCTATTTATATACCTTTTATCCATGAGGCCACACTTCATCACAAATACGGAAGAGCTTTTGATGTGTTATTCCTATTTGAAATGTTCTTCATAGTATTAGAAAAAATGAAACAGCTGTTAATGAATCCCATCCCACACAGTAATATCAATGCCTACATAGCCAGCCAGTATGACAACACATCTGCCTCCAAACTACAAGAAATATTTTTAAGAGCATGTCTTCTTATGGACTTAGTTTTAAAATGAGTGTATTTATCATATTAACAAAGTAGTAACTTTTAAAAGGGTGTTTTGTAAAAGCAGAAATTTGGAATATTAACACAATGTAGGGAATGTTAGGAGGGACAAACAATACAGCAACTGAGAATGATCCTCTCACAGACAAACAAATATAAACATACATTCAGAAACCAAACTACTAGCAAAGAAAATGTTGAAGTCAGATAAAAGACCATAATGCATTGTATTTATCATACTAAAATGTAATTACAAAATGGACCTCTGAAGAAGGCAGAAAAGAAACAGTTAGCTCTGACATGGCACTACCTCAACTCCAAGCTGCATCACACAGAGTAGAAAGGTAAGAGAATTAACAGCAGGGACTTAATGTGGAATTTCCTACCTTGATCACCATGGTGTAAACCTGTGTCACTAACAAGTCAGTGTTTACAGACAGGTTCTCAGATTTCCATGGTTTTAGGCAGAAAGTCTGGCCCCAAAGAGCAAACTTGCACTTTCAGTAGAATAAAAATCAGCTGAAGCCAGCTGTATTATGAAGAAGTACAGATCTGATGCTGAACAAGGTTCAATCAAATTACCATTACCCCAGGATGCTAAAGGTCTATTTTCATTAAGTCAGCCCTCCCTTAGTCTCATGAGACCCAAAATAGGGAAAGCCATAAATGTTTCCATTACCAGGTTTGTCTCTGAACATACCCTCTGAATGTCTACAGTGCTAGACAAAGGCAAACTGCCTTCCTCATAGGACTCCTGTTAAAGTGAATCAAGCCTGTTGCTGAGTCTGGGTAGTTTTGGCCCTAACATTCAACACTGTATCAATTTTTTTTGTTATTTATGTATAAGAAAATACATAAATATAATCTGTTCCATCTGTTTAATGGTACTTGCACGTATGTTATTTCAGGGTTAATGACTCAGTATTGGATGCCAAATTATACAAATGACCCAGTGTAATCTGACTGCTGTGTTCTTATTTCCTTACTAAATTATTGCCTTTCTCACTCACAAAACTGCAAGAAATGAGGCTCTCATAAAATCTATATTTTAATCATAATGTAATTTCAGTTAATTATAACATAACATTCTCTCAAAATTTAAGCTGATAGTAATGCTCTTACATTAATAAATGTATTATTAAATAACTGTGTTTTGTTCTTAAATACTTTTAGTCTCATTTAATTTGGATTAACTCAAAGAAGGCAGTTAAATTTTCTTCATAGAATGGCAAATTCTTACTTAAATGTAAACTTCAAGTAAGTGTAAAGCAATGGTTAAATTGAGAAAAGCATTAATCTGTAGAGCTAATAATTTCCACTGAAAAATAAAATCATAGCAGACTATGCTTACAAGTCAAAAAGTTATATTTCCTTCCTAGAATTTACCTTGAATACCAATATTTGTGGCCTACACATTACCACATGGATATTTAAAAACTATCTCAAATATAGTGGTCAATAAAAATAAAGTCACTCCCCATCATTCACAAAATACCACTTTACCATTTATTCTTTGTGTCCAGGATAACTATACATTTTGAATATGGAGCCCAACCATATTTAAGAGGGAGTGTGTAAACCAGGACTATCCTAAGTAACACCAAATATATAGTCACTTTCTCCTTCTCAGAAAATAGCATCCCTTTCCATCTATTTCCAAACATCCTGATCTGTAGACAGCAAGCAAAGAGAGAGGAAGAATGGAGATTGGACCTTGCATGGGCTTTTGAAACCTCAAAGCCTACCTTGAGTAGTATACCTCTTCCAACAAGGTGATATTTTCTAATCTTTCCCAAACAGTTCTATTAACACATGACTAAGATTCAAACCAACAAGTATTCTGATGCTACATTGTTTATTATAAATAACTGATCATACTTGAAGAATGTTATTTGTGTAAAGTTCTAAAAAGACTTCTCTTGGATGCCAGAGCATTATTGTATACAGCTTATTATATATAAATCAAAATTAATTGGTGAGAATTAAATTTTAGTATACCTTCATTTTAGTGAGATATGACAAAAGAAAATTGAGTATACACTATCACATAAAATAAAAATGTCCATGGGCATATACACATGCATACTGTAAAATTGAAACTGAAGTGAATGTTGTGGACAAATTCTGAAAGAAAATGCCATTACAAATTACTGTATAGTCCTGAGAGCCTCTCCTGCACCCTACTCCTCCCATTCCCATGATGTCCTCATCTATCATGGTGTCTTCCTCACTGCCCTCCCACTCTGTCCCTGTTTTCGCTTGACCCTCCCATTTTCCTATGTTCTCATCCCTCACACCTCACACTCTGCCACCTTCCCATACTCAGTCCACTCATGTAGATCTCATCCATTTCTCCTTCACAGGGTCATCCATGTTTCCATCCTAGGGTCTTTTCCTGTTAGCTAGCCTCTTTTGAGTTGTAGATTGCAGTCTGGCCATCCCTTCCCTCCCATTCAGTATCCACTTGTGAGTGAGTACATACTAAATTTGTCCTTTTGAGTCTAGGTTACCTCACTTGAGATGATATTTTCTAGTTCCATCCATTTGCCTGCAAATTTCTTGATATCATTGTTTTTTACTGTTCAGAAGTACTCCATTGTGTATATGTGCCACATTTTCTTTATCTATTCTTCAGTTGAGGGGCATCTAGGTTTTTTCCAGGTTCTTGCTATTATGAATAATGCTGATATGAACATAGTAGAGCATGTGTCCAGACACGGTTGACCCCAAATTGTGTCTGCTGGCAGTGGTCCAGAGGGTGCCTGGACTGGTCTACTCTGGTGACCAGCCAAGCAAATAACCTAGCTGTCATCATAGAGCCTTTTACCAGTGATTGATGATGGCAGATGCAGAGATCCATGACCAGGAACCAGGCTGAGCTCCATGCATCCAATTGATGAGAGAAAGGAAAGATACTGCAGGCAAGGGCCATTGAGATCATGATGGAAGGATGTGCAGAGATGACTGGCCATACAAGTGGAAGCCCATGAACTGTATACTGGTGGCTATGGAGCCCCCAAGGGACTGGACTAGGCCCTCTGGATATGAAAGATGGTTGTTTGGCTTTAACTGTTTTGGGGGGATCTAAGTGGGGGGATTGGGATCTGTCCCTGTTCTATGGGCAGGCTTCTGAAACCCGGTGCCTGTGATGTGACCCCTTACACAGCCTTGGTGCAGTGAGAAATGGCTTGGACCTGCCTAGGGTCAGTGTGCTGTGCTCTGCTGACTCCACATGTGAGACCTCAATTTGGGGGATGTGGGGTACCTTGGGAAAGAGGGCTGTGGGTGAGAGAAGGGGGAAAGGGGAATCTGTCATGGTATATGGAGTGAGTAGAATATTTCTTAATAAAGAAAAATGAAAAAAAACACAAATTACTCTCTACTATCATACAACATATAAAACAAGCAATGTACATGGGGCTTCATTTTATAATGTTTTTGTTTATAATTGCAAGCTCAAGGAAGTCACTAATTACTGAAACATAATTATATGAGTTTAAGTAGACATTAAGCAGTAAATGTGCCATTATAGTGGTAAGAAATTACCAGAATTTTTACTTTAAAATACATGTATGCTAATTTCTTTCACTATAAACTGAATAGATATAAATATTTCGTATACAACATAAGTTCTCAAAAAATTTCAGTATAACAAATATCTAATTTTAACTAAAACAAAGTTTGAATAGATATTCCAATATAATATGAGACAACTCACTCATATAGTAATCATTAATATCTTAATTAAATATTTTATTCACATCAAAATATTATTTTATATTCAATTAAATTATTTTGCAGCCATATTTGCACATATACCATAACATATTTGTGGAGTTTAGAAGATAATTTTTAGGCATTTTATATATATATATATATATATATATATATATATATATATATATATATATATTTTAGTTTCTCAAAACCAATTCAAGTCATCAGTCTTGGTTTTGGGGACAATTAAAAGATGAACATTTTCATTGGCCAACATTCAAGTCATCAAAATATTAATAAGCATGAGTGTAGTCACACCACAGGAGATAGAAATGAGTAATTCAAATGAGTATTATGACAGCCTTGCTATAGTAAACTACAAGCATACCCCCAAAATCACAAATTTTTCTTTTGTGAAAATACATCTTTTTCTCACAGAAGATATCCTTATTAGAATTTCTCATCCATCTACTTCTCCCAGTTCATCATCATCTTCCCTCCAATCTGGATCCATTTTTGTCTTTCATTAGAAAACCAACTTATAATGGATAATAACAAAGTATAATATAATAAGATAAAAAAGCTAACATATCAGTATCAGGCAAATCAAACAAACAAACAGAAGAAAAAGTGACCAAGACAAGACACAAGGAATCAGAAAACCACTTATTAGCACACTCAAGAATCATAAAAGTAAACAGGAAGTCATAATACATGTCCATAAGACCTAATGTAGACCTGTGCAGGCGCCCCTGTTTATGCCACCTCAGTCTCTTTGAGCACCAATGTTCTTTCATCATGTTTATTTAGAAGATCTTTTATTCTTGGTTTTCTCAATACCCTCTGGCTCTTTCATTTTCACATCTTCTGCAGAAGGATGCTTCTCTTAATGATGGTTGAGGACAGCTGAGATCTATATGTTTACCACAATATTATTAGGAGTCATTGTATTGCCACATTGTTTAAAGAACAGTAGAATTAAGTTTTCCCAAAGTTCCAAGGGACATCCAGTTTCAGGTTCCTGGACATTCAAGCAATGTCAGACATGGCTTCCAGCTCATGGAATGTGTCACAAATTAAATCAGATATTGATTGGTTACTCCCACAAGATATATGCCACCATTGGACTAGTATATGTTGCAGACAGGACAACATTGGTTGATTAAAGCGTTTGTGGCTGTGTGGTGTTTATGGTCCTCTTTTGGTAACATACAGAGTACTTTCCTGTAACAAAGATGCTAGAATATAGGGATAAATGTTCTATGCAGGTACCTGTTGGTCTTCTCCATATTCAATGAGTTGTTTAGTTTTTGTCAGCAATGGATCTTTTCTATCAGTTTGTCCAGAGCATCAATACCAGCCTGAGTTTTGAGGGAATATTCATGGTACCCCTTTGGCCAACAATTCAACAGTTTATAATCCAGTCCCAATAGTGAAAGCTCTGCTTGGTGGCAAGAGATTGCCAATTGGGACTCTGTCTTCCTCATTATTTGGCAATTTCAGTTAGGTCACCCTTGTATATGTAAATACTTTAGAAATCATCTACTGTCTTAGGTTTCAATACTACTCCTTAAATGACCCTTAATTTTGGCTACTTCTCTGAGTATTCCTTCCTTCATCTCACACTTCCTTCCCCTTCCCGCTTGATCCTCCTCTTCCCTTACCTTCGTCCCTATATTACCATCTATTGTCTTTCCCTTCTTAATGAAATTTATCTCCTCCCCCATTTCCTAACTTAATATTTAACTCTATGTTTCTAGGGATTGTAGCTTAGTTGTCAATGACTGAAGAGCTAATATACATAGATAAGCAATATATACCATATTTCTCTTTCTGGGTCTGAGATACCTCATTTAGAATCATTTAGAATATTTTTTTTTATTTTCTCTACTAACTAAAATTTCAGATTGTATTTTTAGAATGGCTGAGTATTACTCCATTTCTATGGAGTAGACCCGATTCAATATCTTTATTATTTATTCTTTTGAGGGACAGCTAGGTTGCTTAAAATTTCTAGCTAGTATAACTTGATCAGGAATAAACATGTTTGAACAAGGGTCTTTGAGGTAGGATGAGACAACTTTTGAATATATGGCCAAGAGTGGTATAGTTAAATCTTTTGGTACATTGATCCTCATCTTCCTAAAAACTGCACACTGATTTCCATAGTGGCTGTACAAGCTTGCAGTACCACACACACAAAAAAAATGAATATTCCTTTTATTACACATTTGCCTCAGCGTGAGCTGTCACGTGTATCATTGAAGTAAGCAATTTTGTTGGGTATAAGAAGAAATTCCAAAGTAGTTGTGATTTGCATTTACCTATTTACCTGATGACTCATGATGTTGAAATTTTTTTAAACTGCTTCTCAACCATTTGACTTTTCTTGTTTTGAGAATTCTCTGTTCAGTACATCATTTTTAAACATTGGTTTATTTGTTTCATTGATATCATGTGCTTTGAGTTCTTTATACTTAGGATATTAGTCCTCGCTATGAGATGTTCTATATGCTATAAAAATATGTTGAGATCCCCCTGCTTCCATCCTGACCTGGAACTCCCATCTGTACCAGAGGTGAGTGCCTGGGGTTGTAATCAGAGAGGAAATCACTTCTGGGTCCCACCCCTGGTCACCAGCCATCCTAAGAGGACCTGCCCAACTTGGCTTCAGTTTCTGGCCATTCTGCAGGCCCTGCAGGAAGGCTCCCCTTTTCCAAGACTGCAGGCAGACCCTGCAGTCTCCACACCCATTTGACTGAGACCCCAGCTACTTCCTGAGAATCAGAAACAGCCCCCAGCTTCCATCCTGCCTTGGAACTCCCACCTAGACCAGAGGTGAGTGCCTGGGGTCATACCCAGATAGGCCAGCACCTGGGTCACAGCCCAGGGCACCAGTCACTCTGAGGAAGACCTGCCCAACAGGTCTACAGGTTCTGGCCATAGGGCAGGACACATCATTCCCTCTGGGAAGGTTCCCCTTCTCCAAGACCCTCTGGTGAACCCTACAACCTTCATGCCCTGCTCCCACACCCATCTGTCAGAGACCCCAGCCACTTCCTGAGATTAGAAACCAGCCCCCAGCTTCCATCTGGCTCCCATCTAGACCAGAGGAGAGTACCTTGGGTTGAAGTCTGAGAGGCAACCACTTCTGGGTCCCACCCCTGGGCACCAGACATCCTGGGAGGACCTGCCCAACTTGGCCCCAGTTTCCAGCCAATCAGTGGGCCCTGTGGTAAAGCTCCCTTTTTCCAAGACTGCAGGCAGACTCTGCAGTCTCCACACCCTGCCCCCACACCAGTTTGCCCAAGACCCAGCCACTTCCTGAGAATCAGAGAAGAGTCCCCAGCTCCCATCTGCCTCAGAACTCCCATTTGGAACAGAGCTTCCATCCTGTCCCAGAGCTCCCATCTGGACAAGATAAGGAAACTCCAGGGACTTTCTGAGACTCAGAGTCCAGCTCCCAGCTCCCATCCAGCCAGCACTCTCATCTGGCCCAGAGCTCTCATCTGGCCCAGAGCTTCCATCTGGACCAGAGAGAGGCTCCCTAAATCTGTCAGCTCTCTCTGGACCAAGTACACTGATAAGACCAAGAATGTACCCAAGAGGAGATGGGCAGACGTCAAGGCAGAAGTTCATACAACAGAACAAAGAGCAATAAAGCATCACCAGAACCTAGCCCTTCTCCAACAGCTAGACCTGAACATCATGGAATGGAAGAAAAAGAAAACAACCATCATGAAGAGGCTTATACAGAAGAAATTTTTAAAAAAAAGTGGAAGAACAGACAAACAAAAAAATGGGAAGAACGCTATAAAAAAAAACTAGAGGAAAGGACAATTAAAGCAGAAGAAAACAATAAGTCCCTGAAAGAAAATCATGAAAAAGCAAGGGAAACAGTCCAAGACCTGAAGAGGGAAATAGAAAAAATGAAGAAGACACTAGCAGAAGGAATGCTAGAAATAGAAAATCTGAGTAAATGAACAGGAACTTCAGATGCAAGTATAACCAACAGAATGCAAGAGATGGAAGAGAGGATCTCTGGTGTTGAAGATACCGTAGAAGAAATAGATTCATCAGTCAAAGTAAACAATAAAACCAACAAAGTCATGACCCAAAATGTCCAAGAAATTTGGGACACCATGAAAAGACCAAAACTACGAATAATAGGGATAGAGGAAGAAGAATACCAACTCAAAGGCACAGAAAATATATTTAACAAGATCATAGAAGAAAACTTTCCCAACTTAACAAACAAAATACCTATGAAGGTACAAGAAGCCTATAGAACAACAAACAGACTAGACCCCCCCCAAAAAATGTCCCCTCACCACATAATAATTAAACAACTAAACTTACAGAATAAAGAAAGAATATTAAGGGCAGCAAAGGAAAAAGGCCAAGTGACTTATAAAGGCAAACCCATCAGAATAACAACCTATTTCTCAACGGAGACTTTAAAAGCCAGAAGAACCTGGACAGATATAATGCAGACACTAAGAGACCATGGATGCCAGCCTAGACTAATATACCCAGCAAAACTTTCAATCATCATAGATGGAGTGAACAAGACCTTACAAGGCAAAACCAGATATAAGCAATACTTACCTACAAACCCAGCCCTACAGAAAGCAGTAGAAGTAAAATTCCAACCTAAGGAAGGCAGACATACCCATGAAAACATAGGCGATAGATAACACCACAGCAGTAAACCCCAAAGAAGAGAACACACTAACATCAAAAAATAAAAATATTAACAGGAACAAACAATCACTGGTCATTAATATCCCTTAATATCAATGGACTTAATTCACCTATAAAATGACACAGACTAACAGAATGGATACAAAAACAGGACCCATTTTCTGCTGCATAAAAAAACACACCTCAAATTCAAAGACAGACATCTCCTAAGAATAAAAGGCTGGGAAAAGACTTTCCAATCAAATGGTCTTAAGAAGCAAGCTGGTGTAGCCATCATAATATCCAGCAAATAGACTTCAAACTAAAATCAATCAAAAGAGATGATGAAGGACATTACATACTCATCGCAGGAAAGATCCACCAAGATGAAGTTTCAATTCTGAACATTTATGCCCCAAACACAAGGGTACCCACATATGTAAAAGAAACATTAGTAAAGCTTAAATCACATATAAAACCCCACACATTAATAGTGGGAGACTTCAACAACCCATTTTCACCTCTGGACAGATCAGCCAAATTGAAACTTAACAGAGACATAATGGACTTAACTGATGTTATGGCTCAATTGGATTTGATCGATATCTACAGAACATTCCACCCAAACAAAAAAAGAATATACCTTCTTCTCAGCACCCCATGGAACCTTCTCTAAAATTGACCACATACTTGGCCACAAAGCAAATCACAACAGATACAAAACAATTGGAATAACCTCCTGTGTTCTGTTGGATCACCATGGTTTCAAGTGAGATTTCAAAAAAAAAAAAAAAAAAAAAAAAAAAACTACAGAAATCCTACAATCTCATGGAAACTGAATAATGCTCAACTGAATCACCAATGGGTTAAGGAAGAAATAAAGAAAGAAATTAAAGACTTCCTAGAGATCAATGAATATGAATACACCACATACCCAAACTTATGGGATACTATGAAAGCAGTGCAAAGAGGGAAATTCAAAGTACTAAATGCCCACATAAAGAAGCTGGAGAAATCTCACACTAGTGACTTAACAGCTCACCTGAAAGCCTTTGAACAGGAAGAAGCAAAGTCTCCCAGGAGGAACAGGATGTAGGACATTATCAAATTGAGAGCTGAAATCAATAAAATAGAAATAAAGAGAACAATACAAAGGATTTGTGAAACAAAGAGTTGGTTCTTTGAGAAGATCAACCAGATAGACAAGCCCTTATCCAAACTAACCAAAAAACAGAGAGAGAGCATCCAAATTAACAAAATCAGAAATGAAAAGGGGGACATAACAACAGACAATGAGGAAATCCAGAGAATCAACAAGTCATACTTCAAAAACCTCTACTCCACAAAACTGGAAAATCTAAAAGAAATGGATACTTTCCTGGATAGGTACCACATACCTAAGTTAAATCACAACCAGATAAACCATTTGAATAGTCCGATATCCCCTAAGGAAATAGAATCAGTCATTAAAAGTCTCCTAACCAAAAAAAGCCCTGGACCAGATGGTATCACTGCAGAATTCTACCAGATCTTCAAAAAAGACTTAATACCAATACTCTTTAAATTGTTCCACAAAATAGAATCAGAAGGAATATTACCTAACTCCTTCTATGAGGCTTCAATTACCCTGATCCCTAAACCAAACAAAGATGCAACAAAGAAAGAGAACTACAGACCGATCTCCCTCATGAGCATTGATGCAAAATACTCAATGAAATTCTGATGAACAGACTCCAAGAACACATCAAAACAATGATCCACCCTGATTAAGTAGGCTTCATCCCAGGGATGCAAGGGTGGTTCAATATATGAAAGTCCATCAATGTAATACACCATATAAAAAAACTCAAAGAAAAAAAAAAAAACATGATCATCTCACTAGATGCAGAAAAGGCATTTGACAAAATCCAACACCCCTTCACGATAAAGGTCTTGGAGTGATCAGGAATACAGGGAACATACCTAAACATAATACAGGCAATCTACAGCAAGCCAACAGCCAACATCAAATTAAATGGAGAGAATCTCAAAGCAATACCACTAAAATCAGGAACAAGGCAAGGCTGTCCCCATACTTATTCAATATAGTCCTTGAAGTTCTAGCCAGAGCTGTAAGACAAAGGAGATTAAGGGGATACAAATTGGAAAGGAAGAAGTCAAGCTTTCCCTATTTGCAGATGACATGATAGTATACATGAGTGACCTCAAAAATTCAACCAAGGAACTGATACAGCTAATAAAAACCTTCAGCAGCATAGTAGGATACAAGATCAACTAAAAAAAATCAGTAGCAAATGGATAGATCTAGAAAAAATCATCCTGAGTGAGGTAACCCAGACTCAGAAGGACAAACATAGTATGTACTCACTCATAGGAGGATTCTAGATGTAAAACAAAGATGACTAGACTGCTCCACAACTCCAGGGAGGGTACCTAGAAAACAGGACCCTAGGAAAGACAAAAAGATCGCCCAATGACAGAGAAATGGATGAGATCTACATGAACAACCTGGACGATAGTGGGAGTAATGCAGGTCAAGATTTGAAGAAGAAATGTAATCTTAGGGGAGCAGGAGATCCCAGCTGATCAAGAACAGAAAGGGAGAATGAGGAATAACAGACCATGATAAATGATGACCACATGAGAACAGGAATAGGCAGAATGCTGGAGAGGTCCCCAGAAATCCACAAGGATACATCCTCTGTAGTCTCCTGGCAATGGTAGAGAGAAAGCCTGATCTGACCTAGTCTAGTGATCAGGTGGCCAAACACCCTCACAGTCGTGCTGGACCTCTTGTCCAATAACTGATGGAAGTGGATACAGAGATCCTCAACCAGGCCCCAGGTGGAGCTCATGATGTCCAACTGTCGAGAAAGAGGAGGGACTATAAGAGTGTGAAATGTTGAGACTAAGATTCGAAAAGCACAGGGACAAATAGCCAAACAAATGGATGCACATGAATTATGAACTAAAGGCTGTGGAGCCCCCAGCTGGATCAGGCCTTCTAGATAAGTGAGACAATTGAATAGCCTGAAGTGTTTGGGAGGCATCCAGGCTGTGGGACCAGGACCTGTCCTAAGTGCATGAGCTGGTTTGTTGGAATGTTGTGCTTACACGGGGACACTTTGCTCAGCCTGGAAGGAGGGGACTGGACCTGCCTTTACTGAATCCACCAGGTTTAAATAAATCCCCAGGGGAGTCTTGACCCTGGAGGAGATGGGAATGGTCAGGAGGGTATGGAGGGTAGGTGGGTGTTTGGGCGGGATGGTGGAGGACAGGGGAACTCATGGCTGATGTGTAAAATAAACACAAATGTAATAATAATTTAATAAGCACACACCCACACACAAATATGTTGAGATAATTGATTGGTAAATAAATGCTGATTGGCCAGTAGCCAGGCAGGAAGTATAGGTAGAAGTAGCAGAGAGGAGAACTGGGGGAATAGTAAGGCAGAGTAAGAGATGCCACCCTGCTGCCCAGGGAGCAATAAGTAAAAGCAACAGGTAAAGCGACTGAACACATAATGACATACACATTAACGGAAATGGGCTGAGTTAAGTGTAAGAGCTAGTCAGTGGTATGCCTGAGGTAGTGGCCCAACAGTTTAATATAAGTTTCTGAGTGTTTATTTTATAAGCAGTTGTGGGGTCCATGGGGCTGGGCAGGACTGAAGAAAACTCTAGCTACAAATGACACCCAATTGGTTGGCAAGAGTTTCCACTAAAACCTGAGAAAGAAGATTCCAAAACGGAGCTAAAAACAGATTCCTAGTTGTCTCTCTCAAGTAAACAGCAACTTGAGGGTTTGAGCTACTATGGCAGGTTCCTGGCATGTGTGCTTGACCTGCAGTATAGCAGGAATGAGGTGTCTGCAAAAGATACATTATGCTGCTGCCTGGTGGATTTAGTCTTTGCTAGTTTAAAAACAAAAACAAAAACAAAAACAAAAAGAAAACAACAACAACAAAAAAACAAGAGGAGGTCTCTAGACTACATGCTGATTTGATAGAACTGCTTCTAATAGTTGATGGTACACATGGCTCCAGATCAAGAGCTGGTAGTAAATTGTACCACTGCCATGTTGGGAAGATTTCAGTGCAGAGCCAGCAGCCACAGCTGACATTTCAGTCTTAGAAATGTGCAGTTTAAATCAATATGTTCACAATAAGTCAGATTCAGATACAATAGTTTACAATGTGTGTAAATATGTACATAGGCTTGGAAAAGGGAGAAAAAGAAATACAGTTATATTAAAAATACATAGTTTTTAAAAATAAAATCTTTAAAGAGACAGTAAAGGTAGTATAAAAAAAAGCCAGGTAAGGATGGATATTACACAGAGAATCTGGATTGTGTTGTCTTTGGAATTTTTAACTGCACAAAAACATTTGATTATAAAAGCTGTTGAGTTAAGCCAATATGTATATTTTAAAGATACCTTGACTTCAAAATTTGGATGTAAGGATATGTTGCTTTGTAAAAGAGGCTCTGCTTTTGTTTCCACAGAAAGCCAGAGGGATGGATTTGTTCCAGATTAATATATATCAGGTTTGACCAGCCAAGACCCCCTGAAAGGTCTCTGATGACACCATGATTATCCAACATTCAAAATGGTGTCAATGCAACTGGCTCAGACAATATAGCCTCACAGACTACCTCATAAGCCTTAAATTTTCTTTTTGTCCCCATATGATACAGTGCCCCCATCCAGCAGGAAGTAGTAAGAAAAGCTATGCCCAAATTCCCAAATATACCAGGCTGGCTTTGGATATGGAATTGGCTCACTTCTTCTCTAAACCCTAGCATCCCTAGCATATAACTAAAAAAAAAAAAAAAAAAAAAAAGTTTGAGAGATTCTTCTGTCCCATATCAGAAGAACCCTCTGCTGTGGGACAAAGAAAAACCAATATTTTTATTTAAACCAGGTTAATTATAAATACAATATCTTTCTGAAAGAAGAAAGGGGGATATAATATAGATATATTAGATATAGATATGATAGGATAAAAGGGTAGATTAATGAAAATACTTTTAAAGAGCAACAACTTGTTCATAAAATGTTTTGCATTGGTAAAGATTTTAGTTTATTGATATAAGTTTAAACTTAATTTTGTCATACTGTATATATATATATATATATATATATATATATATATTACATATATATATAATATATATATTTCTACTCTGGTTGAGGTATTAAATTGTAATGGATAATTATGAAATAGATTAATAATTAGTCATCTATGATAATCACACTTGTCATATTAATTAAGTTTTCTAGGTATACATAGATATAATTCAGTTAGGTAGGTAGTCTTCAAACTCTTCAAAGACATGCAGAATATGGCATATAAAATACTTAGTTTTTTAAATTTAGACTTTCTGGACAGTGAGACATGTCTGCTCATGGCTGCACCAGTTTACTTCAGAGAGGAAGATGGGCATCGAAGACACTCCATATGGAGTTTATCTTCACCTTGGCAAAAAGAGCCATTTGGCCAAGAAACTGTTCTTGCCTGGACTGCTTTATCAAATAGAAATGCAGGAACCATTGGAAGGTGACCACTGGACTTTGCTTGACAAAATGGTCCTTTAGATTCCTGCTTTGCAGAGGAAACTGCCAGACATTTTACCGGACCCTAAAAATATTACTGAGGGACTCTAGACCTGTGAGTTGAAGATAGATGCCCCAACTTTACAAAAAAACTTTCGGATGACTATCCAGGCTGCCAGCTGTCTCTGTCTACCCTGCAAGACTCCCGAAAGTTGTTCACATCCTTCTCCCATTTCTCAGGTAATATTATATCCTTCTTGGATCTTTGATGTACTTGAAGACAAGATAGTTATAATTTCCTCAGTTATGATAAAAGGTAAGTTAGATAAGAAACCTTAGACTCACAAATATAGGATAGATAGGATATCTTCTTTAATAATGTAACTGTAACTCTTGCTTCATAATTGTTTTGTTTTATGTAATTTTACTCTGTTAAAGTTAAAATCTTCCTTTTAAAAGAAAAAAACAGAAAAGGGGAAGTGCTGTGGGCTGTCCTGTATGCTGTTAAAATATGTGGCTATGATTGATTGATAAATAAATGCTGTTTGTCCAGTAGCCAGGCAGGAAGTATAGGCAGGACTAGAAGAGAGGAGAACTGGAGGAACCAATAGGCAAAGTTAGAGATGAAAGCCTATTGTCCAGGGAACAAAATATAAAGACAACAGGTGAAGCCACAGAACTTGTTACAACATATAGATTAACAGAAATGTGCTGAGCTTTGTGTAACAGCTAGTCAATTGTAGGCCTGAGCTAAATGGCCCAGCAGTTTAATACAAATTTCTGAGTATTAATTTTATAAGTGGTTGTGGGGTCCATGGGCCTGGGCAGGATTGGAGAAAACTCCACCTGCAAGTCCTCTATCCGATACATAGTTGATAAAAGTCTTCCCATTCTGTAGGCTGATGCATTGTCTGAATGATGGTGTCCTTTGCCATGCCAAATTTACAGTTTACAAATTTTACTTACCACATTGTACTAAAAAGTAAATAGTATGATTCTATCACACATTTTTTCTTCTATCCTTATCTAAATGTTATTAAACACAGGTTTTAATACCCAAATTTCCTCTACAACATTGTAATTTTTCATGGATTTGACTATCATGTCTACCTAGGAGATCATCACTGATGTTTCAACTTCATCATACATATTCTTTAGCCCAAATGTCAATATTTCTTTATTAATGTGGAATATTAAAGGTTTTTTTTTTTATTTTCTAGAAGTTATTTACTGTTTAGTCATCTAAAATAGCAAGAAATTTAATTTAATTTTAGGATCTGAGAAGATCCTTAGAATAAATTTATTCTTATTTTAGTGATGAGAACAGAAGATTATTTTATTAACAGGTCAACTTAGCTTTCATACTTACATAATTGTTTTCATGATTTATATATATTCCGTTTGAAATTTCAAGCAAGGCCTTAACAAGTACTTCATGATGGATAACAAAAAACTGAGTTAATATTATGGCCAGGAAAGTGCAAAAAAAATAATAATAGATACTATAAATAATATTCAACCATAGATGTCAATATTTAATAGCTTTAAAGTTTTCTTTAAATTCTGATATATTATCTTGTGTATCATTTATTCTCAAATTACCTATTTTGCAACACTTTTCCTGTTAATATTTTTATTCAAAGATGAAACAATAAAGAAAATTATTTTATTTCTACAAGCTTTGTATATAGCTGGTATATTTTCCCAAGTAATATATCTGACTTTATTACCTATTACCCTATCACTTATAAAATATTTATTGACTATAGATTCTATTATTTAAATGGAAAATTGGTTTATAGTCATTCTAAAATACTAAAATACCATGAGATTGTATTTATATTTACATTATATTTCTTTTTTTTTAATTTAGAAAAGTTTGGGCATGCACTAGTTATTTAATAAAACAGGTAAAAATGTAGAAAATACAGGGTTTATTCATAGCCTGGATTGCTGAAAAGTTTTGCTATCTATTAATTGGTTACATAAATCTTTTAAAGTATTCACAAAGAATCCAAGTTCTCCTTTTCCCATTGTCATTAAAAATCAAATAGGATTAATACATTTAAATTCTTATAATATATTCATCTGCATTTTAGTAATCAAATATATATATTTCTTGAAATGATATTATATATTAAAATACTCTTGATAAAGCTACACCATAACCCTTACCTATACTCAAGTTTTAGAGAACATTTCAGAAGGGGAGACAAAAAGATTTTTAGGAGCCATAGGGCCAGGAAATATGTTGCAAGATTGTGTCTTCAAGATATAGCAAGGATGTTACACCCAAAAACTAACAATGCAGTTGCATAAATAAGACCTGACTGTAGCATTAGTTGACATACTAACATAGATAGGGATAAGCTCATGGAGTGCTATCCCTATGTGAAGAACTATAGGTAATTATAACTCCAGAGAGAAGAATTAGTCTTTTACAAGTCTATGAAAGGATATCCATTCCAAATGGTCATCAGTAAAACAATATATGTGCAGGTAAAATGGATGAAACAGGTTAAATCTACTCACACACACATGTGTACATATTCTATATATATATTAATACATATATATTATCTATTCATAACATATATACATATATAATTAAAGAGAAATATTCCATATATTTGAGAGGGAACAGGAAGAGTATCAAGGGGATGGAAGCAGGAGGAGAAAACCAAACAATTATGTTTAAATTAATAATAGAATATATATAGGTATAAACATCATCTAAATATAATATATCTTCAAATGCATACTGAATGAACAATATCCATATTTCATCGTACTGAATTATTAATTACAATAATCAGATGACTACTGTGTAGTTTAAATACAATAGTGATATCTTGTTGAATTATATGTATTTTGTGAAAAACAGAATAAGAATTTAGAACAAAGAAGTGATTTATTTACAAAATTTTCCTGTTTCTCCACATTTACATCTGTACTTATAGCTGCTTCCTTAACCCTTATATTTTGTATTTTATAAAGGTAGGTATTTCCAAAGTGTCTAAAAATCACACTTTTTGCTCTTTTACATGTATATTGACTTTTATTCTAGAGTATTATCCATGAAACATTAGATCCTCTATTCTTAATAATTTTCCTTGAAAACAAGTGCTAGCAAAATAAATATATTACCAATTATCTTTATTTTGTCATTTAAAATGTGCCACCTTCTTTGAAGACACTAAAAATTATATTTCAGTAGACTATTTACATTTTGGAAAATAATTTTTCCAGGATATGTAAAGAACCACAGATTTGCTTTTCTTATTTCTAAAGGACATGTTGATTGCAAAGACTTAATAGAGGGTTAAGAATTTGAACCTTTGCTGACAGCATATTCACCAATCTGATTACCAGGGTAGGCTAGTTTAGGCTACTTCTCCATTATTGCTAGTAGTCTAATCTGAAGTAATCCTTGTGGATTCCTGGATATTTCCAGAACCAGGATTCTCCCTTACCTTATAATGTCTCCTTCTATCAAGATATCTCTTCCATTACTCTCCCACTCCATCCCTCCCCCTAACTGGCATCATAGAGCTTTCATCCAGCAAATGATTGAAGCAGATGCAGCGATTCACAACCAAGTCCCAGGCAGATCTCATGGAGTCTAGAGGAAGAGAGGGAAAAGGGATTATATGAGCCAGTGGGAGTCAAGATTATGATGGGGAAATCTACAGAGACAACTCAACCAAGCTTGTAGAAAATCACAAACTTTACTCTAAAAGCTACAGAATCTGCATGGGACTAGACTAGGCCCTTTGCATATGGAGTTGTGTAGCTTGGTCTGTTTGAGGAGACCCTGGCAGTTGCATCAAGATATATCCCCTGGTGCTTGAACTGGCTTTCTGTAGCCCATTACCTATGGTTGGATCATTGCTTACACTTGATGTGGGGTGGATGGGCTTTGTCCTAACTCAACTGAATACACCAGACTTTGTTCTTTGTTAACTCTCCATGGGATGCCTTTACCCTTTTAGAGGAGGGGTTGGAAAGGAGGCTGAGGGAGCAGGCTGAGAGGGAACAGCAGGAGGGAGGAGAGGGGAATCTGTGGTTGTTATGTAAAATTAATAAACCTTTTTTAATAAAAAAATTCTACCTTTACATTTTAGTATCAATTTTGAGGTCTGTAACTGAATGTTGGAAATTTGGAAGATTATCTCAACACTGATAATACAGATTTCATTAGGCTTTATTCTTCATAAAATAATCTGGGAGGCCTATTGCATCTCAAAATAAGTTTTCTCAAAGTTTAAAAATGAAACTTTAAATTTCCTTGAAGCTTATAAATGAATAACCAAACTTATACTCACTTTAAAAGAAGTCTCATGAGGAATTACCTAGAATACCTTATTTATATCTCTGTCAGTACAGTTCTGAAGAGCATTGAAAATGAGTTCCTTGAAGCTATTTAATGACTCCTATGCAATTCTTTATTCTTCACACTTTAGACTGTGTTGAAAGTTGGTTATCTTTCTGAAATGGTTGTTATTTAAAGAGGTTTTACATGTATAAGCTGTAAGATTACACATTATCTGATTCATATACATTTTTGAAGACCATATTTTTGTGTTTTATGTAATTATTATAAAACATTAAATTTGACTGAAGTTTCTCAAATGAATATTTGGGTAACTAGGCTATGTCTTCTTTATCATTTTTATATATTATTATTTTCTTTCATGTATCTAATTTTCACTTTGCTGTTCACTAATTGAAGCTGATATGTTTAAATTAAACTTCAACATATCATTTCTATTGTAGTCATTAGAAAGTCAAAATGACTGTATATTTATATTTCATAGGTCGAATTAAAACATAGATGTGTAAAGGTAATCACTTCCAAAATCATTTTAAAGTTGTAAAAATGTAGAAAAACCAATTATAAAATTGATTCTGAGGCTACAACTTCTGAAATAAAAAAAAAGGTAATTCATCATTTCAAAACAAATTTCTATGAGGTATTTACAAATATATTTGATTTTATTGATGAAATTTTACATACAAAAGCATTTAATTCATGGTGTAAAGAACACTTCAATTTTAGTTTTTGTACTAGATAACTTCATGAGATTTTTAGGAATTTTACTATATCTTCCTGAGCCCCATTTCTATACTCACTATAAACATTTAGTATAATAATTAAGAATACTTGTAAAGTACAAATTAATGTTCTTTATTTGTAACTCTTTGTTACCAGTTGGTAATGTCTATATATTTGTATTTCACACACTTAGTTTCTATTTTATCAGTCAACTATACAAATAAGTATTTATGACATTTCTTCCAATATAAATCATTAAACCTGTTATTTCTTGTTATTATGACTTTCTTATTAATTTAGAGAGGTACAATAGGAAAAATAATCTGAATGTTATTGAAAATTAATTAATATTTTCTTAATACATTGACTCTGAAAGCTTTTTAGTTATTTTCCATATTAGCACTAGAATATTTGTATTCTTTATGCACTAGAATATTTGTATTCTTTATTGTTCCTTAATACTAAAAAGGGAGAAATAGATTAATATTGTGATATGCTAAGAGCAATCAGTAAGTTCACATGGACTGCATTTAGTTGGTAACATTTCATAATTATGACTTGACTGTCTGACCTTATTATGTTCTGAAGTTTCAAGTTCAGTATTTTTGTTTGCATAGTTTTTTGGGTTATGACAAATTCCTAGATATATGTAGTCAGTGCTAAAGTGCCAGAAAAAATAAATCCATTATCCAAAAGTTTCCTCTGGTTACACCCTCTGTACATAAGGAATCATGTTTGCCTTACCAACATCCATAACACAATTTGTTATACTCTTTTGACAAATCAATTATGTGTTCCTGTTTTCTTTTTGGTATTGAATATTATATTACATTTATACATATATTACAGCTTGGTTATCAGTCACCCATTGAAAGTTTCCCTAAATATTCTAATTTCAGGTGATTTTCTGTGCAACTACTATAAACACATACTTCTAAGCTTTATATTTGTACATATTCATATATCATTTAGACAAAAATCTAAAAGTGAATTGCTCATATATGATTAACATAGTTTTATATATATTTATAAGAATTTATCATTTAACTGGGCAGTGGTGATGTGCACCTTTAATCCCAGCATTCAGGAGGCAGAGCCAGGGAATCTCTGTGAGTTTGGGGCCAGCCTGGTCTACATAGCGAGATAGACAGATTAATTGATAGATAGATAGATGGATAGATATTTTAAATGAAGTAGTGGAATTTGTTTTGCTAAATTATAAGTATTGTCTATAAACTTAAATAAACAATATTTAATGGATTTGTGATTGCAAGTTTTTTGTTATAGTTACTATACTCCATTTTCTATCTTGTTATTTTATCTTTTCCAGATCAAAACATTTTAATGTTAGTGAAATCAATTTGATATAATTTTATTATACAAATTTAATCTGTCTTCCAAATTACCTATATCTTTTTTAAGATGGTTATTTTAATTAAATTTCTCCTTTCTCCTTTGTCCCTCCAAAGCTTCCCATATACCACTCTCGACTATCCTTCAAAGTTATGGCCACTTTTTTTCATAGTTATTACATGTACATATGTTTTTAGTAGCACTAAGATGTTGGCTAGGTTTTCAGAACCAGGCAAAATTTCTCTCTTATAGCATTGGTAATAAGTTAAACTTGATATTTTTGGTTATCAGAAAAGCGTGTGTGCCTCTGATGCATCTTTATTAATACCATGCCTTGATGGCCATTGTTATGGCTTATATGCATCAAAAAGAAGTAGGAGTTCTGGTTGCTTCCTTCTTTAGGATGCTTGCATAGCAACTTTTGGTACCATGGAAAATAGTTTTTGGAAATGAGATCTTTAATTAAATTCTATCTCAGGGACCTCTGGGCCCTATGTCTAGTGTATGGTATTTTTAGCAATAGGGAATTTCCTTCCATCTATGGAGAGTAGTCAAGGGCAATAGAAATATCTTGCATTGTTTGTGGTAGTCTGTTGGAGAAACCTGATCAGCAACTCAAAGCAGAGATTCTCATGTTTGGTGTCAAAGTATTTGTTAGATGATCTTTGGCTCTTGGAGCATTTATAGCCCTGATGAAAAACAAATTAAACTACACATGTGTATTTAGACATTGGTTTATGGATAATCCTTCCCTGCATCATGTGAGCACTTTAAAGCAGATATAAACCATTACAGAAAACTACATCCAATCAAACTACAGAGTTTTAGAACCCAGTCCTGATGCATATATCTAAAACAGAACTCACACATTCAAGGCTCAAGGATCATTGAGGGCAAGAAGGAGAAAGTTTGTAAGAGGCATAGGAATAGAAATATGAGAAGCTATTAGTATGAATTCATAGCAGCATTACTGCTTGAGCATGAGCTGAGCAAGGACAACAGACATGCTAACATGCATGGGGATATTACATATTAAGTATACATGTGAAATCAAATGAGTAAGATAAGACTCTCATGATACAAAATAAACATAAAGGTTGTATAACTATATGCAGACAATGAATAATGAAAATGGAAATTTTTAATGAAAACATCAATATTATAATTAACAAGTAACATAGTATGAATTCAATAGGTTATATTCAGGAGTATATCTATATAGTATATACATATTGAGTTATATTTACATATACATAGTACATATACATATATGCACAGAGTATATATATATATATATATATATATATATATATATATATATATATGTGTGTGTGTGTGTGTGTGTGTGTGTGTGTGTGTTTGTGTGTGTGTCCCCAAATGCAATCTAAATATAACCTACACACATATATGCATATATACATATATACATACATATATGTGTATATATATGGATGAAAGCCCAGAAGGCCTCCACCTGTAGATAAAGAGTTATAGACAATTAAGGAAGGAATACTAAGAAAAGGAGAAATAGTCTCAGAGAAGAACACACCTATAGGTTATCCAATACCAAAATGAAGATAAATGAACATAACAATTTTGAAAAAGAGTTCATTAATTTGAAAAAGAGCAATGAAGACTATATAGGAGGTCTTGGATAAAGGAAAGGTAATATGAGTATGGTATATTACAATCTCAAAAAATAATTTAAAGTGTTTGAGATTGACCATTCTCTTTCTTTACCTTATACATTTTCACAATTCTTCTCTCTCTTATTCCCTTCTCTGTATTTGCCTTCCCTTCATTTCATCTGTTTTCCTTTATCTTGTCCTGTTTTCCCGCTTCTCTCTGCATTTCCCTTGTTCTCTTAATTACCTTTTCAGTTACTTCTCCTTTTTCCTCTATTTGATTTTGTGTCTTTCTGTCCTTCCTGTGCTATGGATGTAGCATTGTGCCTGAACTACACATGCTGGACAAACAGTCTGCTGTTTGGCCACTGAACAATCTCCATATCAGCCCACGTATTTTAGAATATGAACAAAAGCTTGCTTGTGTTTGTTTGGGATCACAATAAGTACATACATAAAATGTGATGAATCGATACCTAAACAATGTAGACTATCATAATCCACATGCTTTTCAGTTATGTAGATCATTGATTTTCTTTATTAGTGTTTTAATTAATGCTTTTCCTCTGTAGAAATTTTGTGCAAATTTTTAAAAGTATGCACAAAATTCTTCAGTTTTTTTGTTATAGTGATGTTTTCATTAAAAAATTATAATTGGAGCTCCCATCCTGCCCAGGGACTCATATTTGGACCAGAGGTGAGTGCATGGGGTCACATCAAGAAAGGCTCTGCACCTAGGTCCAAGCCATGGGCACCAGCCATTCTGGGAAAGACCTGCCCAACTTGTCCCCAGGTTTTGGCTATTTAATGGGCCATGTGGGAAGGTTTCCCTTCTCCAAGACCCCCAGCAGACCCTACAATCTCCATGCCTTAACCTCATACCCATCAGCCTGAGACCCCAGCCACTTTCAGAGACTTAGAAACCAGCCCCCAGCTCCCATCCTGCCCCAGAACTCCCATCTGGACCAGATGCATAGGTCTGAGACCCCAGCCACTTCCTGAGTATTAGAAACCAGCCCCCAGATTCCGTCCTGCCCCAGAACTCCCATCTGGACAAGATACAGAGAGAGACCCCAGTGATATCCTGAGACTCAGAGACCAGCCCCCAGCTCCCATCCAGGCAGCACTCCCTTCTGGACCAGAGCTCCTATCAGGCCCAGAGCTTCCATCTGGACCAGAGAGAGGTTCCCTAAATCTGTCAGCTCTGTCTGGACCAAGTACACTGATAAGACCAAAATCAAAAATCCTCAAGGAGATGGGCAGATGTCAAGGGAGAAGTACATACAACAAAATAAAGAGTAATACAGCATCAACAGAACCTAGCCATCCTCTAACAGCTGGACCTGAACATCACAGAATGGAAGAAGCAGAAGAAAGCAACCTAATAAATAACATCATGAAGAGGTTAGAGCCTTATATAGAAGAAATCAAAAATGAAGCAGAGGAACAGACAAACAAAAAATGGGAAGAACACTATTAAAAAACTAGAGGAAAGGACAAATAAAGCAGAAGAAAACAATAAGTCCCTGAAAGAAAATCATGAAAAAGCAATGAAACAGATGAGGGAAACAGTCCAAGACCTGAAAAGGGAAATAGAAAAAATGAAGAAGACACTAGCAGAGGGAATACTAGAAATAAAAAATCTGAGTAAATGAACAGGAACTTCAGATACAAGTAAAACCAACAGAATGCAAGAGATGAAAGTGAGGATCTCTGGTGTTGAAGATGTGATAGAAGAAATAGATTCATCAGTCAAAGAAAACACTAAAGCCAACAAACCCATGAACCAAGATGTCCACGAAATTTGAGACACTATGAAAACAACAAACCTACAAATAATAGGGACAGAGGAAGGAGAAGAATACCAACTCAAAGGCACAGAAAATATATTTATCAAAATTATAGAAGAAAACTTTTCCAAGGTAAAGAAGGAAATTCCTGTGAAGATATAATAAGCCTATGGGAAAGAACAATCACTGGTCATTAATATCCCTTAATATCAATGGGCTTAATTCACCTATAAAAAGACACAGACTAACAGAATGTATATGAAAACAGGACCCATCTTTCTGCTGCATACAAGAAACACACCTCAAATACAAAGATAGACACTACCTAAGAATAAAAGGCTGGGAAAAGACTTTCCAATGAAATTGTCTTAAGAAACAAGCTGGTATAGCCATCCTAAAATCCAGAAAAATAGACTTCAAACTAAAATCAATCAGAAGAGATCATAAAGGACATTACATACTCATCACAGGAAAGATCCATCAAGATGAAGTTTCAATTCTGAACATTTATGCTCCAAACACAAGGGCACCCACATATGTAAAGAAACATTACTAAAGATTAAATCACATAAAAAACCCAACTCGTTAACAGTGGGAGACATCAAAACCTCACTTTTACCTCTGGACAGATCTGCCAAATTGAAACTTAACAGAGACATAATGGTCTTAACTGATGTTATGACTCAAATGGACTTAATATCTACAGAACATTCCATCCAAACAAAAAAGAATATGCCTTCTTCTCAGCACCCCATGGGACCTTCTCTAAAATCGACCACATACTTGGACACAAAGCAAATCTCAACAGAGATAAAACAATTGGAATAATCTCCTGCATTCTATCAGACCACCATGGCCTCCACAGATTGTTTTATTGTACAGGATTCATTTGGCTATCCTGGGTTTTTTGTTTTTCCATATGAAGTTGAATATTATTCTTTCCAGGTCTGTGAATACTTGTGTTGGTAATTTGATGGGGATTGCATTGAATCTGTAGATTGCTTTTGATAAGATTGCCATTTTTACTATGTTAATCCTGACTATCCATGATCATGGGATATCTTTATATTTTCTGAAATCTTCAATTTCTTTTTTCAGGGACTTAAAGTTCTTGTCATATATGTCCTTCAAATGCTTAGTTAGAGTAACCCCAAGGTATTTTATATCTTTTGTGGCCATTGTAAAGGGTGATGTATCTCTGATTTCTTTCTCAGCCTGTTTGTCTATTGTATATAGGAGGGCTACTGATTTTTTGAGTTGATCTTGTATCCTGCTATGTTGCTGAAGGTGTTCATATTATTTTATACATGGGTTGTGGGACCACAGGGGCTTGATGGCACCTCAAGAGAAGATCTCCAGCTACACTCTGTCTGTCTGTCTCTGTCTCTGTCTGTCTCTGTCTCTGTCTCTCTGTTTCTCTGTCTCTGTCTCTGTCTCTGTCTCTGTCTCTCTCTCTCTCTCTCTCTCTCTCTCTCTCTCTCTCTCTCTCTCTCTCTCTCTCTCTCTCTCACACACACACACACACACACACATCAGTTTAAAAAGAAAACTAAAAGTCAAATTGTTTTTAAAGTAAAATATATGGTTCCTAAACCTCAGGTCTAGAATTTAGTCAACAGAGTACTTTCTGTATCTTGCCCAGTATATCACTTTCAAGGACATAAAAGTGAAAAACAAAATTACCATTTCTTCTCTTAATAACAGAGATTTTTGAAAGATGATTATACCATTTGATAATGTGATATTCTAGAGGGTAATGAGTTCAATTTCCAGTCTTCATACAGTAACCAGTTTCTAGTTACTTATCTATGATATGATTGTATTTTCACATATAATATAACTTTCAATTCTTTAATTTTGAGACGGAGACTGATTATCACTATCTTGCCAAATTTGCCCTTGAACTTATGATTGAGCATTTTCAGACTCCAGAATAGTGGTCTTATTGGAGTGCAGTGTCATATCAAGTTTAAAATTTTTTTATATTAATGGCATGCTTGATAATTCATGTCATATTGTATTTTTTCAACATAATATTTCCATTGTTATAAAAGTATTAAAGTCATGAAAGTTGACAAGCTAGAAATGAGGAGACAGAAATTCAAACTTTCACTTTGATATTCAAAGATAATTTTTCTGTTTGAACATTTATGGGTCTAGAAAAAAACCTAGCTGTGCACTTAGAACATTTCATATGCAATTAGAACTCTTATGAATCTATGAGAAAGAAGAGAATATCTGGAATGCAAAATCTTTTAGGATCTCAAAAATTATTCTTCACGTAAACTTTAAATCATAAAAGATATGTTGTAACAGTGACTTGGAATTAGATTATTTCTCAATTAAATAATTGCAGTTAACTTTTATCATGACCTATCGATCATTAAAAAATGAACTGTGAATAAGTAGTTGTTGTTTGGTGTTTAGGAGATGTTATAAAAATATTGTCTGAGCTAAATATCATCTGAAGCCTGAAAATGCCTTCATAAATTATTTTCAAACTCAATGTATGACACTCACTGATACATAGCCAAACATACTAGGAAGTGATGACCATGAGAATGGCCAATATGACTAAGGGTTTTGTGTTGAAAAGAGGAAGCAAAGATGGGTATGGTTTAAATATATATCATTCATTCATTAAATTGACAAGTAGTAAATAATTTTTAAATAAGGTTTGTTCTGGGAAGATGGGTAGGTGGATAAATTGCCAAGTGAAGAAGTGTGAGGACTGGAATTCAAATTACCAACACACACATACAAGCCAGAGAGTATTGACAGCTTCTTGTAATCCATGTCCTTAGCAGAATGAGGCAAGGACTCCTGGGACATGATGAAAAGATAAACTACCTGTCTCAGGTTCAGGTTCTGTGAAAGATCCTGTTTCAATATAGAAGGTAGAAAGCAAGTACAGAAGGTAAACAATGTTAACATCTGACCACCGTATGCACAATTACACATGTCCTTTCATATGTGCAAAAATACACAAATATATTCATATTCACACACATCCTACACTCATACAGAGAGAAGGCAATATTTTCTTTGTTCTTCAAACATTCTTTCTAAAGTATCTGCATTTGAGTCAGCTAGTAAATTATCAGCCATATAATGATAAATTATAGATTTAGGAAATTTTTTACATATCACTTCCAAGGGCTGTTGTACAAAATATTGGCACAGGGTTGGACTATTCAACATTCCCTGTGGGAGGACACTCCATTGAAATCTTTTACTGGTTGAGAATCATTGTAAGTAGGCACCATGAAAGCAAATCTTTCTCTTTCTTTTTCTTGTAAGGGTATTGAAAATAAACAGTCTTTTAAATCAATAACTATGAGAGGCCATCCTTTAGGTAACAGAGTAGGCAAGGGAATTCCAGATTGTAGAGAGCCCATTGGCTGAATTACTTTGTTAATTGCTCTAAGGTCTGTTACCATTCTCTATTTACAAGATTTCTTTTTAATAACAAATACAGCAGAATTCCAAGGGCTGGTAGATTCTTCAATATGCTGAGCATTTAACTGTTCTTCTACCAGCTCTTCTAAAGCCTGGAGTTTCTCTGTTGTTAAAGGCCATTGATGAACCCATACAGGCTTGTCTGTTAACCATTTTAAAGGTAGAGCTGTTGGTGTCTTTGGAAGATCAACAGTTTTTGTGCCCTGTTCTTGTATAATATGGATGGTTGGTGACCACTCATTAGAATAATACCTTCTAATATTTCTCTCAGAAACATGTGCTAGTTTATGATTTATTTCTGAGGTTGGAGGGATGTTAATCTGAGTATTCCATTGTTGTAACAGGTCTCGACCCCACAGGTTCATGGCTATGTTAGCCACATATGGTATTAATTTGTCTCTCTGTCCTTTGGGGCCTATACATTCGAGCCATTTTGCACTCTGTTTCATTTGAGATAGTGTTCCAATTCCTAACAGTTGAACATTTACCTCCTGAAGAGGCCAAGATGGATGCCAAAATTCTGGTGCAATTACGGTCATGTCAGCACCTGTGTCTACCAGACCAGACAATAAAATACCATTTATTTTTATTGTTAATTTTGGTCTTTGTTCATTTATAGAAGTTTGCAAAAAACATTTCTTTATGGTTTCTCCTGAATTTTCTGTTCTCTCTGTCTCAGTTGTTCCATTACTCTGAGTAGTCTGATTTATTCCAATAGGCATTTGATTATTTAATTGCTCTGAGTAGGGGTCTCCTCTATGATTGCAGGGAAGGTCTGAATTGGATTCACTGTAGAGGCCTGCCTGAAGCAGCTCTGGTAGTTTCCCGAAGACTGAGGCAAAGTATTACCTTGTCTGTCCCTTGTTGATCTCCATTCATTGGTCTAGTGTCTTCCCTTACCACACCTTCTACATACTCCAGAAGGGGCATTCTGTTGCCATTGTTCCTTGAAGAAACATTTTTTCTAGAAGTGCCCTGTTTACAGTCCCTTTTCAAATATCCTTGTCTTCCACATCCAAAACATCTGACATTCCTCAAACCTCTTGAAATTGATTCTCCTACGCACATATTATCATGATCACGAGCCTCAACACTAACCGTGTCTCTAATCCAATCTTCCAAGGCCTGATTATTCTGTTGCATGCTGCATTTGCATTCTCAAAAGCCAAAGATTCAATTATTATCTGGCTAGCTTCTGAATTTGAGACCATTCTCTTTACTGCTGAAGTCAGTCTTCATAAGAAATCTGAGAAAGATTCTTGTGGGCTCTGTATAACCTTTGTAAATAACTCAGTTTTCTTTCCTGGATCCTCAACTCTGTCCCATGCATTCAAGGCTGCCATTTGACATAGAATTAGAGTTTGGGTATCATAGAAACATTGTGTTTGTACTGCAGCATATTGGCCTTCTCCAACAAGCTGATCCTGGAAGACTTGTATACCTTTATCCCTACATTGTTTTGCTATATTTTTAGCTTCCTCTTTGAACCACATTTGCCACTGGAGCTGTTGTCTGTGTTCCAGAACAGCCTGTGCCAGCTCCTGCCAGTCCTGTGGTATTATCCTATTATAAGTTCAACAGGAGTTTAACATTTGCCTTACATATGGGGAATGCATGCCATATGATACTATTGCCTCCTTAAACCTTCATAAGCCTAACATTTCAACTGGAGTCCAAATATCTTATGTATTCATTTGACCAGGTTGCTGTTGTATGGTTACTAGATAAATTAAGGGTGATTGTATGAAAACAGGCTTTCTTTCTGTAACCTTATAATCCAATCCTGAAACAACTTCACTGTTAATTTCTTCTGTCTGAATCTGAATTTCTCTATAATTCATCTTAACAGCTTCAACAAGTTTTTCTAAAATTTTTATCCTGGCACTTAAATTGACTATCTTTTTAAATTGTAAAATAAGGATAAGAAGAATAATAATGTACATAATTCGATCAACATTAATCTTCTCATATAGTTGTTCCATTGTCAGACTGCTTAAAATTCCAAACAAAGCCCAATTTTCTTCCAATGTACACCTAAAACCCATTTTTTTAAATGTGGAAAAAAAATCTCTTCAATAGCTTCCTTTAAACTATCTGACTTAGTAATTCTGCATAGAACAGTAGAAACCTGAGGGAATTTCAACACAGCTAGATCCAAGGTGGGAATCGAGGGAGAGAGGAGAGAGAGAGAGAGAGAGAGAGAGAGAGAGAGAGAGAGAGAGAGACAATAGCCACATTCTGACTAAAAGCTTGAATCCAACCACGTGTTCCTGCTTGAGCTGAATCGAGCCTGGGTTCTGGCTTCCTTAAGCTCTGACCATGTACACTGGCATTTCAGCCAAAAGCAGCCTATCTGTAGTTGCATGTACCCTGAGTTGTCCATAGCACCAGCTTTTTTTTTTTTAAATAGGGCTTTCAAACAGCCAACTGTTTTATTTATTTATCATGCATACAGAAGAGGGTGCCAGATCCCATTACAAATGGTTGTAAGCCATCATGTGGGTGCTGGGAATTGAACTCAGGACCTCTAGAAGAACCGTCAGTTCTCTTAACTTCTGAGCCATCTCTACATGCAGGAGAGAAGGTTAGCACCAGCTTTTTAAGCAAGTAACTCCAGCTGCCACAGTAACCACTTGTAGCTATGGCCTGAGTCCTAAGCTGAGCTAGGCCCCAGCTAGGCCTAAGCTAGGCCCAAGCTAGGGAGGTGGGCCCGCCCAGACGGGAAGCTGGACCCACTGCCAAGCCAAGCTTTTTTTAAATGAATTCTTGCCACATTGGGTGCCAAATGTAGATGTAACCATCTTGTTAAATAAGAAACATAGATCCAATTGCAGAGTTAAAAGCCACAAGGTCAGAGCAAGAGCTGAGAGCTGAAAGCCTTACCCTTCACTTCTTCTGCTGTCTTTCCTCTCCACCAGAGACCTACTTCTGTGTGTCTTTTCTTTTTATAGACTTTCTGTTTCGCTTTCTCATTGGTTGTAAACCCAGCCATATGACCTCTTAGTCACTGCCTGTCTGTACAGACCTCTTGGTCTTCTATGGTTGGTATTGAGATTAAAGGCATGTGTCACCATGCTGGCTGTACCCTTGAACCCACAAAGATCTGCCTAGCTCTGCCTCCCAAGTGCTGGGATTAAAGGCATGCACCACCACCGCCAAGCTTCTGCTATGGCTTGCTCTGACCCCAAGGCAATTTTATTAACATACAAATAAAATCACATTTTACAAATATAGTATCACCACAAGAACCGATTAATTTTTAAGTAGATAAGAAGTTATTATGAGCCAGGGAATGGTGGCTCACATATTTAATCCCAGCACTTGGGAGGCAGAGGCAGGTCAGTCTCTGTGAGTTCGAGGCCAGCCTCATCCATAAAGCGAGCCTTCAAAGATACACAGAGAATAATATCAAATACATTTTCCAAACACATCACAAATATTTTAGAAATTTATAATAGGTAACCAAAAAGCCCTCTAATGTCAAAATGTGGTTCAAAATAATATGTGCATCATTGAAAATGTAGTATTGAAAATAAAATCTATATTACTTGAAGGTTTGGAGGTCTAGGAAAATGTCAATGAAGCAGTACCAAAATAATTCAGTTGCACTAAGTCACAGTTTATGAATTTTTGGTCTTAATGCCTATATTGTTAGGGTCCTGTTCAGAATGTCCTTTCTTGTGACAATGAGTTCAAATATATTTCCTACTATCTCTTCCTTCACACTTAGGATATCTTATCATACATTGAGATTCTTATTCCATTTGGAGTTTTGTTTTATGCAGGATATGGGATAAGAATCTATTTTCATTCTTCTACATGAAGCCATCCAGTTTGACCATCAATATTTTTAAATATGCTGTCTTTACTCCAGTGTGCATTGTTGGATACAAAATGTACCAAATGATCAAGCTACACTACTCTCGAGAACACAGGCAAGGACTCCGTATCCTATTATAGAGGTAATTGTGCATCCATGATCATTGCTGTTGTGTTTACAATAGCCAGAATATAGAAAAAACCTAGAAGTCAATCAATTGATGAATAGAAAATGAAATGTGGTACATTTACACAATGAAATATTACTAACCTATGAAAAATTAAATAAAATAAATTACATTTATCAACAGATACATAGATTGAGCTTATAATAATTAGAGTGATGTTAGCCAGACCAAGAAAGTCAAGAATTTCCTGTTTTTCTCATTTGTGGTTGTTTGGTTTAAATGTACAAATATGTATGTTTCATTTAAGACCACATTGGATATCAGGAAATTAGTGGGAGACCAGGAGGGGCCTTTAAGGGTAGAGAAATAAAATGTTATAGTATAAATGGAGTGAAATGAATAATAGCAGGAAATATTAACTGAGATGCAATTTAGAGATCAGATAGATGGTGGAATATGGAGAAAGTTAACTAAAACTATATATAACATTTAAAAAGCCATATAGTAGCCTACTAATGTAGAGACTTCCTAATATATACATATTCAGATAGATAGACAGACAGATAGACAAATAGATAGATAGATAGATAGATAGATAGATAGATAGATAGATAGATAGATAGATTTTAAAAGAAGTTACCACACAACAAGTTTGCGAATTCACAAATAGACACTGAAGATTAGCACATAAAAATGGCTACCAGGAATGAGTTTTCTCTTTTGGAGTTCTTGAGAGAGGGATCTCAAGGATCCCCAAACATTACAGTTTCATCCACACTCTCTAGCTTTTATATTGCTAGAAAGTGCTGTGCATTCTACCAAAGAAGAAAAGCAATCATGAGTCACACTCAGCTGTGAACCTTGTAGCTATAATAACTATTGGTTTGGCAAAATAGTGTCACGAATGTAATGGGAGTAACCTTTTTATGACTGGATTTAAGACCTTCTTCAGAAGATGGAACCCATACTGTCACTATTGGTGCCAAGATTTGTGGCTAGAGGGGTTATCAGCCCTGAAAATTTTTTATTACTCTTACTGAGAAATATGGATAGAATATTCAACTAAATCCTAATGACTTATCTTTATGCCAATAGGTTAGTAAATCTCTCAAACTTCATCATATAATTTTTTTGCAGTAGATGAATAATAAAAAAGACTATCAACTGGCCCAGGTGTAGATAATAGGAGACTGGAGAGCTGAGCATTAAATGGAACATTTAAATCATACTTCTTCTTGCAGTGCTCAATGATCATAGAAGGTGCAGAAAGATTTTAAGTGCCAGACAGTGGATAACTAAAAATTGTTTGTTGTATACAATAGTGCAGCTGTACATATGAAGTCATAACAGTTTTGACAGGATGCACATCACCTATGCAAGCTCAAGACAGACAATATAGCAGCACTAAGAAGCTACCTGCAATTAATATCTTCAGGCAGAGAATACATTTCTCTTATTTAAAGGTGTAACCCCTGGCAGGATGTTTCCACACACAAGAGTATATGAACATCACTAATTGGACTTTGAATAACAAGGCATCAAGGTGTTTAGGGCAAAGAGGGTAGATATGGAAGGATCTGGGAAAAGAATGAATGTGATTAAAATATATTGTATGAAATTCTCATATAATTAATAAAAATAGTTTTAAAAGAAAGATGTAATTTAAGCCTAAGCACCTTTCTCAGTATTTCACAACTACAAGAGCCTGTTACAGCATAATCTTTGGCTCAAAAACATGCCTTCCCAAATGCTATATGAAACTGAGGAAAGAAGAATGTTATTCATCGTCAGTGGGCTCTGAAAAATGTGTGATTGTTGACAATATTATGCCCTCACTCTGAACATCTGAATGACTGATATGACAGAGACACCATTTTGATGATACAAGTATACAAGCCATGAAAATCTGCAAAGAAACTGTAATCATGACATTAGTTAATAAATGAGAGATGGCTAATTGTTTTCCCCCTCATTCATACATATGCAGTAGAGAAACTTAGCCATATAAGGTAAATGTTTACCTAAAAGTCAAATAACATTTCAAATTCATTATGGCAGGGTAGTGGGTACATAAGTCCTATTTGAAAATAAATGTTTTCATCTTTTTTTTTGCCTTTGATAATTTTATTCATTTCCTTTTTTCTCCTATGGAAAAAATGGCATTGTTCATTTCAAATGGTTATTGTTAAAGGTAAATTATATTAAAGCAGTGAAGTTATGGAATAAGATACCTGGCTCTGGTAAATGCTAAATCAATTTGGATATTTTGTCTTCTTTTTTTTTAATTGTATTTGTGTTTTAATTTTACTGTACTGAATCCATCAGTTTTAAATGAATCCCCAGGGGAGTCATGGCCCTGCAGGAGATGGGAATGGAGGGGAGGGGATGGGGGCAATGTGGGGGCAGGAGTGGGAGGGGGGAGTTCAGGGGAACCTGTGGTTGATGTGTAAATGTTTTCATCTTAATTTAAATTCATTAGAAATATTATTGAATATCTCAGATGTTGATATAATATAGAAATATATATATATATATATATATATATATATACAGTTCCCAAAAGAAAAGAATTTTGTATAAAAAATTTTAACAGTGTACCTCAGTTCATATTAATTCCATCTGTTTGTAATTTCTTCCTAGAGACATAGATATAAACATTTTCAACAGTTGTCTTTCTCATATTGTAATATAAAAATTAATGAAATAACTTTCTCAACCATCAATTTTGTATTCAAGCTTTGAACACAGAAGATTTCAAAGTATTTCAAGATACTTATTTTTAAATTACTTATTGATTGATAATCAAAACAGTATGTTATATTGGAGAAAATACATTCTACATGTGGTCACTGAATATAATCAATTGTAAGATAGGGATCTTAAATTCAGTATATCTTGTATTACTAGGAGATAAGATACACTAAGGGGGAATTTACAATAGTGGATACAAAAGGAAGTTAAATATTTCTTGTAGGTTCCTGAATTGAATATTACACAAATATATGGTTCAGATTTTCATGTATGCTGCTGAATTGAGAAGAAGCTGCTCTATTGAGAATTGTTTCAGACTTATGATCTTTGGTTATTCATATTGGTTAAGTGTTTTGAAAAGCAAGAACATGAGTATATATTTGCAACTACTATCTTGGGTGGGGAAGCATAATTAGAACATTATGGGTCAAATTCAATTTATTGAAATATAAGCTGTGGATTTAAACATAACATGATTTTTTCCAAGTTTATCATTAAAGAAGTGCATGAGGTGATCTAAAGCCTTCAAAATTACTTTCATTAGGCTTTCCACTTATAAACCCACGGTATGAAATCAGCTAGTCAAAAGAGAGGAATGAACAATGAAAATTACATTCATTATTAATCTATATGAAAGAAAATGGGTAGAGTGTTGGGAGTGAAAAGTTCAAACAGGAAAGGGAACAGAAAGATGTGTAAATGAGGGAATAAAGGGTGGGGTAGCTAAAACTGAGAATGTAATAAGAGGCCTTGTAAAAATACATTAGATTGTAAGCTTGATAAAAGTCTAATTTTAAAATAGTTTGAACCTAATTAAATTACATAATACTATTCATATAAGACATGAGTTATTAAATACAAATCTTAATGACAGTCCTGTTACCTCTGTATAAATTATTGGTTAGGAATCCCCAGAGGAATCCACCCATAAGAGCACAGGTACTTCCATTGTACTTGATTGCCCACTGCAACAACTAGCTATAAGTCCCTATTGCTGAGAATCACAAACTTTGCCTGCATGATATAGAGAAATCTATACTGAACAGAATAGGAATCAGTCTCTCTCTGTCCCTTTCACTCTTTCCCTCCCCCATCTCTACCACTTGCTCTCTCATTCTTCTATTTATTTATTTATTTATTTATTTATTTATTTATTTATTTATTTACATCCTTCCTGCAGTTTCCCCTCCCTCCTTTCCTCACAGTCCACTCATTCCTCCTCCTCACATCCATCCCTCCTCCATGTTTCTTCAGGAAAGGGTAGGCCTCCCATTGTTATAAACCCAGCCGTGGCATGTCAAGTTGCAGTAAAACAAGGCACCTCCTGTCTTATTAAAGTTAGATGCTCACTCTGCTTTTTATGATGGATAGTTTTTACAATGACAGAATATAATATACAGATACCTGTGGGAGAAAGGGCATCAGTAATATTACCCAGAGTGGAATTCTGCACATTCTAATTTTGATCCTATTTTTAAAAATGTGATCATTTTTGCAGTAGTGTCATGATAAATATGGGGGTTCCTGGTAATGTTAACCAAGAATCTATCTGATACCAATATTTCTTCACTCTGAATGTAACATTCTGCTTACCTCTCCTTTCCATGCTGTGTATTTGTCTGACTTTAGTTTTTGCAGGTATTTTGCATACTGTCAATATCTTCTCCTGGTTCCCTGCCTAGGAATTGTAATTCTATTGATGATTGTCTTATGTCCCTTCACTTCTTTTTCCAGATGTTGTTCAAAGACTTCTTTTCCACTCTACATTTGACAGTTATGTAACTAAAGCTACTGGCACACTTTTAGAGTAATTTATATAAGTACATTGAAAGGATGTGCCAGCTACCATACTGATACCACTATTCAGCTTATTGAAGTCAGTTTAGTCATTTCACTTAATCCTTAATGGCTACCTTTTCAGATAAGTAAGTATCATGTTTCCGCAGGTTGATCTTTTTAATTTATACAAACCTTGACATGACGTGGAATAGGGAAATCTAAATTGAGAAATTTCTTCCATTAGAATAGCCTGTAGGTAAGGCTGTAGACATTTTCTTGATAATGATTGGTGTGGGAGGAGCCATTTCTCTGTGTATAATGCCAATACTAGGAAAGTGGTGCCAGATTATTTATAAAAGCAGGATGATAATTATACATGCTGGCACACAATTTTAATGTAAGCCCCAAAGAGGCACAGACACACACATCTCTGTGAGTTCAAGACTTCCTGGTCTATATAAAAAGTTCCAGTCTGGTCAAAGTTACAAGTTACAAATAATATGTATATAGTGTGTGTGTGTGTGTGTGTGTGTGTGTGTGTGTGTGTGTGTGTATGTGTGTATAGGTTCATCCTTTGGTTTGTTTTAAATCTACTGGAAGCCACCTTCTCCTCTCCTCTACCAACTGCCAAGTGCCAATAGCTCCTCTTCTAGAAGCAGACTATTGGCATTTTTTCTGCACATATATTTTTAATTTCAAATGGCTTGATATTGTGCTAGTTTTGTGTAGGTAACCAGAGTTACTTTAAGGTTCTTTGTGCAACAGCCATGTCTTTTCCAAAAGTCAGTATTTCTTCCTCCAACTCTTGAATTATTTCTGCCCTTTCTTTTGTGATGTTCTTTGTGCCTTATATGGAAAAATGTTTGATAAAGATACCTTCTGGGAATGTCTTTCTGTATGCTGTGAATGTGTTGCTCTGATTCAGGATAGAGAAAAACCAATATTTTTATTTAAAGCAGGTTGATTATAAATGCAATCTCTTTCTAAAGAAGAAAAGGGGATAATATAGATAATGAGAGGATGAAAGGGTAGATTAATGAACCTGCTTTTAAAGAGCATCCACGTGTTTAGAAATGTTTTACATTGCTATGGATTTTAGTTTACTGATACAAGTTTAAACTTAATTTTATTATATTATATATATTTCTACTCTCATTTGAGGTATTATGTTAATGTAAATCATTTAGATTGTAATGGATAATTAAAAATACAGATTAATAATTAGTCTTCTATGGTAGTCAAATTTATTGTCATATTAAGTTTTCTAGGTATAAATAAATATGTTTCATATAGATAGGTAATCTCCAAACACTTCAAAGACCTGCAGAATATGGCATTTAAGATGTTTTAAAAACTTAGACATTCTGGACAGTGAAACACATCTGCTCTTGGCAGGACTGGTTTACTTCAGAGAGGAGGATGGACATTGAAGACACTCCATATGTAGTTTATCTTCTTCTTGGGAAAAATAGCCATTTGGGCAAGAAATTATCTGTGCCTGGACTGTTGGATCGACTGGACATGCAGGACCCATAGAAAGATGACCACTATACTTTGATTGGCAAAATGGTCCTTCAGGTTCCTGCTTCACAGAGGAAACTGTCAGACATTCTACAGGACACAGAGAGAAGTGACTGAGAGACTCTTGACATGTGGGTTGAAGACAAATGCCCCAACTTTACAGAGGAACTTTGGATGACAGTCCAGGCTGCCAGCTGTCTCTATCTACTCTTGCAAGACTCCCAAAAGTTGCTTGTGCTCTTCTCCAATTTCTCAGGTAATATTATATCCTTTTGAGGTCTGTGATGTAGTTGAAGACTAGGTAGTTATAATTTACTCCATGATATGATAAAAGATAATTTAGATATAAAACCTTAGACTCACAAATATAAGATAGGATATCTTCTTTAATTTTGCCAAATACATATAGATGTTATAAATAAACTAGATATTGTAACTGTAATTCTTGCTTGATAATTGTTCTGTTATAGGTATGTTTACCATGTTAAAGTTAAAACAGTGCTTTAAAAAAAAAGGAAAAATGGAAGTGCTGGGGATGTCTTCCTGTATGCTGTGAATTTGTTACTCTGATTGATCGATAAATAAATAGCTGATTGGGCAGTAGCCAGACAGAAAGTATAGTATATGTGGAATAAACAGAGGAGAATGTTGGGAGGTGGAATCTGAGTGAGGAGATGCTGTCAGCCCCCGGCATGAGAAGTAAGATGTAAAGTGCCAGTAAGCCACAAGCCACATAGCAACTTATAGATTAATAGAAATGGGTTAATTTAAGATATAAAAACTAGATATCACAAAGCCTGCCACAGCCACATAGTTTATAAGTAATGTAAAGTCTCTGTGTGTTTACTTGGGTCTGAGTGGGTGTGGGCCCTCGTGGGACTGGAGAAATCTCCAGCTAGAGATATTCCATCTACAACTAAGTATGTTGTGGCAATTATTCTCAGTATTTTGATAAGTTTATAAAATTCTGATTTAACCACTAATTGTTGTAAAATAAAACTTCTCTCACAATGTTGGTTAAGAGTATCAGGAATCAATAAATGTAAACAAATATTCAGAAAGCATTTTGACAGCATAACCATCTGGCAAAGTAACTACAATAGATCCCCACAACAGAACTGATGATCTACTCCCTCATGGACTTCTGACCATTTTAATATACCAGCCATGAAATCTCTCCTGTGGACAAGGCATCAAACCTAAACAAATGAAAACAGAAGAATTTATATTGTAATCATGAATAATATCTGTGCAAACTCAAGTCAAACAAAGTCCAATTGTGATCTCACAAAAGCCTCTATCTTTTAGATTTTGCCTCATTTTGACCTTTGGTATACATGGCTGGACTTCAAAGTGATCAACCTAGGATCTGCTTTCATGTGTTTTCTGTTGTAGTGGCTAGAATCACAGTTTGAAGTCTTCCCAGGTGGCTTCTAGACATTGAGAGACAGAAATATAGATAGATAGATAGATAGATAGATAGATAGATAGATAGATAGATAGACAGATAGATGAGAGAGAGAGACAGAGAATGAAAGAGATGATATTTAATCACCATTCAATTATAAGGTCAAAATAACTACAGGCCTGTCACTTTTGTATGCAGGTAGAAGTAGATGAATTTCTAAGAGGTATTATTAAATAAAAAGCATGGAGCCAAATATAGGGGTGAACGACTTAGAGATCAGAGAAATAGGAATAGCCATCAGCTAATCTTACCACACCATGCTGCAGATTCCAAAGTGCCACAACTTCCTGTCTACCCAGTCTTTTATTGCCTTGCTGTTCTGTCCACTCATTGGCTCTTAGCCCAGCTACCTCACTTCCTTGTCACTTTCTGTATGGATATACAGACCTCCAGGTCTCTATGGCTGTTATTGGGGTTAAAGGTGTATGTCACCACGCTTGGCTCTGTTCCCTAGTATGGCCCTGAGCACACAGAGACCCTCTCTGCCAAGTGATTGGATTAAGGGCATGTGCTACCACTGCCTGACTTTTGTGTTTACTTAAAACAGCTTGCTGTTTACTCTGATCTCCATGCAAACCTTATTTACTAACATATACACACACAAACACACACACACACACACACACACACATACATATATATATATATATATAACCATATTTCAGCACAAATAAAATAATACCACATTTATCCTTTTTTGTCTAATAAAAACAAAAATAAAAGTTATAACTAATATAAGAAAAAGTATATAAAATAACTATATATAGTATATACAGTTAAGAGTTATATTAACAATGTCTAGTCCATTAACATTTGACAGATTTAGGCAAAAAACCCATTATATAAATTAACAATGTCCAGTCCATTAATATTTGACAAAAATTCAGACAAAAATATTTCATTATTTATCCTACTTGGAGAGTGTAAAAATTTTATACAATATAGACAAATCCAATCCAATGCAATATATTCAAAATTAGTACTACCTTTATAAAAGTAGATTCAGTAATCTACTTGTTAATCTTATCATATCCATATCCTCTCTTTTATTTTCAGAGTATATTCAATAATCTATACTTTATTCTATCATTTCTATGTCTCTCTTTTTTTCAGAGTAGATTCATTAATCTACCTCTTATCTATAGGTAGGTGATACAGTGTCAAATTGAGCCAAGGATGTGATTTCTTATATCTGGGCACATTTTGCTTGTTAAGTATTAAGAAGAAAATCATTAATGAGGAAGAGTTTTCAAAGTGTCATTTCATGCAGTGTTAAACCTAATGAATGGGGATTGTGATATGTTGGTCTATTAGAGAACCATAAATATCATTTTAATCTGGTTGTATTTAATTTTTCAGTGTTTAAGTTCATAAAAGTGGTCAAATGAACTATTTATGTTGTTTTGTTTCTTTGTTTGTTGTTGGTTTTTGTTTTTGTTAAGACTAGTTGAGGTTTTACTCATCTGGGGTTATGTGGCCTTAGGAAGAACCTGTGGAACTTTAGTATTTCCATCATTTAAAAAGAAGTGCAATGGCTTGTTTCATTTTTGATTCTCTTGGAAGTCCTAAGAGAATTTTTTCTGTACTGATTTTTTTCATTGTAGAATAGACACTGACTTGTAGCACAAATCCAAATTGATATTAATAAAAACCTGGAACCAGATATCATGGTAACTGTTGAAAGATCAGAGAGGCAAAGGAACAAGCCACAACCACATCTCAATTTACCAACTCCTCAGCTGAAAGGCTTTGAACTCCTGTCTCTTCTGGCCTCATTTACTTTTTCTGCCTAGCCATACCATATCCTGTTTCTACCATCCTAGTGCTGGGATAAAAGACATGAGATCCCAAGTGCTGGAATTAATGGTGTGTGCCACCACTGCCTGGCTCTGCTATTATTTTAGACTGGATCAATCTAGTGTAGCACAGGGTGGCTGTGAACTCACAGAGATCTGCCTGCCTGTCCCTCTCCAGTGCCAAGATTAAAGGGATGAACCACTATTGCCTGGTGTCTATGACGAAATATTTTCTGGCTTTGTCCTCTGATCTTCAGGCAAGCTTTAGTTCTTAGAACATACCCAAAATTTCACCAAATTTCTCCTTTTTGTCTAAAATAAAAAATTATTATAACTAATATAAGTAAAACTATATACAATAAATACAATAACTATATACAATATATATGCAATAATTGCATCAATAATATCTAGTTTATTAACACTTGACAAATTCAGAGAAAATACTTCATTATTTATCCTATTTTGGTGAGTTCAAAGTGTTGTACCTAATTTACTTTCCATCCTAACTCATATTACCAAACCAAAACTATCTTTTGATGTCACTCAAACTTATACACTTTACACCTTTGTGTGAGTTTTGTTTCTGAGTTTCTAACAAGGAAAACAATAACAACAACTATCTAGTATTCAACTCCATCAGAGATCCAAGAAGGAAATAATATTAACTTAGTAAGTAGGAAGTGCAAGCAAGTGACTTCCAAAAAATGTGAGAAATGGTGGAAATGGCTGGTTACCTGGAGAGTCAACTAAGGTTCCTCTGTAATGCTGGGGCATTCATCTTCAGCCTATTTATCTAGAATATCTGATAGAATTTTCTGTGAAGCAGTATTTTCTTAAGGGCTGTCCTACCTTTTCTTGACAAAGTTCAGCAATCCTTTATTTTGTGTCTTGCTTGTTCCATTGGACAGCAAACTGTCAGAAGTTGAGACAAGAACATTTTCTTGCTCAGTGGCTAACATTTTCCAAAAAGCAAGTAAACTCCATATGGAGTTTCTTTAATGCCCATCATCTGCTCTGAAGTAGATTGCTGCTGCCAGGGATAAAACACATCTCATTGTCACACACACACACACACACACAAAATAACTTATGTTATAAAAACATTTTAAATGTTATATTCTATAGGTCTCTGAAGTTTTTGAAGATAACCTGTCTATCTAAAATATATCTCTGTTTGACCTTGAGAACATACCTAATATGACTAACTACTAACTTACATTTCTTTATATAATAATTAGTTTGTAATAATAACTTTTAAGGACTAGACATTTTCATTACATTGTTAAATGAGTTGTATATGTATAATAACTCGTACAAGAGTATATATATATACAGTATCTTCAAACAAAATTAACCTCAAATTTGTATCAATATACAAAACTTGTATATAATGTACAAATATTCAGTCAAATGTAAAATATTTAAAACTAGTAGTTGCTTTTTAAAAGTATATCCCATAATCTACCTTTTTATCTTATCATATCTATATGCTTTTTTCTTTTCAGGGTAGATTCAATAATCTACCCTTTATCCTATCATTTCTATATATTTTTTCTAGAGTAGATTCAATAATTTTCCCTTTTATACTTTATACTTTCATAGCTGTATTCCCTCTTTATTATTTTTAATTTTTTTCCAAACAAGAACACCAAATATATTCTCCTTTGTTCAGCTTTTTTCCTGACAGTTATCAATACAACATGTAACCAACCACCATAAGCAATGTCAAACATGCATACATAACCCATTGAATAGCCAAAACCTACCACTCCACATTTTGGGATTGTGAGCATCATGTTCTTAAATTTATTTCCTGCTGTCTTGGGGCGATGACATTTTTAGGGGATAGTAAAAAAAGAAAATTTGGGTTAATTGCCAAGTCCTGGAAAGGTACTTTCATATTTACTGTCCAGTCTCTCTGTAATGGGAAAATGCAGGGCTTGTTTCATGTACCTGGCTAGAATAATATGTTAGGCTGCATCATCTTAGCTAGCCACCTTGAAATTGTCCTGAGCAGTTTGTAGTTCAAAGCCAATCTTTGGGTGGTGTTTGTCAGCTTAGTTGTGTTATCATAGTTCATGTGAAATCTTCGTTGTGTGGCCATGTCATCTTTTTTGGACACTTCAAAGGTCACTGTTAGGTATGATGAATATTTTCTTTACATGTAGCCAAATAAAAATAGACATTGTAGCTGTAATCCTCACTTGATAATTGTTTTGTTATATGTAATTTTAATATTTTTAAATGAAAAGCTTCCTCTTTGGTTAGAAAGAAAAAGAGAAATGATGTGGGATAGTTTTTATGTAAGCTGTGAATACGTGTTGCATTCATTCATTGATAACTAAAGCTGATCTGTCCTATAGCCAGGCAGAATGTAGCTAGGCAGGAAAACCAAATGGAATACAGGGGAAAAGACAGGTGGAGTCGAGACAGACACCAGTCAGCCACCCAAGGAGTAACATGCCAGCAGACTGGTAATGCCACAGCCATGTGACAATACATAGATTAATAGAAATGTGTTAATTTAAGATGTAAAAGCTAGCTAGTAATAAGCCTGAGCTACTGACCAAATGCTTATAAGTAATAATAAGCCTCCAAGTCAATTATTTGGAAAACAGATGCCATGTATTTGGAGTTGCTGGTGGGATAAAAACTTCCATCTACACTGACCAGTGTACACCTAGTAGAGTGCCCATGGCTTTCCTTAGAAAGAAGACAAATGACTTAACAGAGATTAGAGACATTGTGGGAGATGCCTCACAGTCCATGGGACCCTATTGACCTTGAGGTGCAAGGGACAAAATATTATTCATTTTAATCCTTCTAGTTAGGAGACCCACAAGAGATCTCTGATTTCTTATCTCCTACTAAATGAGCACTGTGGCATGGAGGCTGTACCTGTGGGTTGGAACTAAAACCCCTGTCAAGATACACATAATCTCTTCCAATAACAGCTTTGGAACTGAGTGTCTTGATTTCTTCATGAATCTAGGTTACATCTATTCCACAATTTTAGTCATTTACTTTAATAATTTTATTATTACCTATTTAGATGAAGAATACAGAGCAATACTGGCCCATTAGGTGAAAACTAATACTTTCTGGTCCATAGAATAAAATGTCTAGCTTGTGGGGAGTCTTAACATTCCAAGCTACCCAAAACATAAAAGAGTTAATATAGCTAGGCAATTTGAACATCTGGCAAAGAGGCTAACCCTCACAAAGACAGAACTACCCCAAGGTGGGCAGGATGATCTGATGCCATACTAAAGAACTAAGTGGAAGGATTACCACTTCTTAGAATCCCTTTTCCATAAACAGTTTCTCTAACCTGCCATGAGGTGCTTTTGGCTCTGCCCAGCTTTCTGAATTCAACCTTTTCTTATTTGTTTTGTTTTTCTTTAGAATAATGAACAGAACTTAAATATGTTTTCTCTAGTACTTTGAGCTTTCTTTCTCTGTCTGTAAATACCCTACCTCCAAGAGGATACTTGTCTATTATGTGGCTGACTACCATGTTATACTCAAACAACATTATCATTTTTCTTAGTCTTCTTCATTCTCCTTCTCCAAGCAGTGGCTGAGTTTTAAAACTTGCCTGACTTGGGATTTTACTTTTAACCTCCAGTGAAATTTTGGCCATTGAATAGCCTTCAGCTTTGTTTGAATATCTAAAGAAATAACAGAAATAATGTTGTGGATATCGCTCTGTATAAATAAAATGCTGTTTGGCCAGTGGCCAGGCAGAAAGTATAGGCGGGACAAAAGAGAAGAGAATTCTGGGAAGTGGAAGGCTGGGTGGAGAGACGCTGCCAGCCAGTGCCATGACAAGATATAAGGTAACGGTAAGCCACGAGCCACGTAGCACAGTATAGATTAATAGAAATGGGTTAATTTAAGATAGAAGAAATACATAACACGAAGCCTGCTACAGCAATACAGTTTGTAAACAATGTAAGTTTCTGTGTGTTTACTTGGTTGGTTCTGGGCATCTATGGGCCTGGTGGGTGAGAGAGATTTCTCCTGACTGTGGGCCAGGAAGAAAAACTACAACTACAAAATAAAGATAATTGCAATGTACAACCCTTTCAATGTTATATACAAATAGCCATATAGAAGTCCTGAGTTCAATACCCAGAACCCACATTTCATGGATCACAGCTGCCTGTTATTGTAACTCCAAGAACATCTTATTCTTGCCTCTTTGAACGTACACACACATGACATAGAGACACATACAAATAAATAAAAATAAAGTAGATATTTTCAATAAAAGAATTCTATTAGTCATCCTTGATTACTATACTTAGTCAACATATGAGTAGATACCTGTCATTTAACTCAGTATCCAGGAAGGATATCTGATATATTTCATTTATTTAAAAAGGCAAATTGCTATTCTGCATGATTAAGGCTTAATATATATGTATATTATATCTTTCTGCTTAACACATATAATTCATTAATAATATTGCAATATTATTTAAATGAATAACATTGGGGAATATCAAATGAATTAAACATTAAATCTACACTGTAATAATCATGGCTTGTCTTTGATAGCAGTTCTAAGCAATGACCTATTCCTTATTATCTAAGAAATAAAAAAGAATTTAAGGATTAGTGGGAGAGAAATGTAAGGATATTTTATAGAGGTTTCAGATTTCTTAATCATGTATTTTTATTTTCCTTATTTGGAATAAACACCAGATAGGCCCATGAAAGATGAATGAGCATAAATATTTTACTTAACAAATCATAATCTCTGCATATATGTATTTTCTTTGGTAGCAATTAAATAGTGAATGAATTTTCAAAAAGAGGAATGAATTTTCTTTAGAGTTACCCTTTTGGGAATTTAAGAGATAAACTAAATCTCCATTAATCAGAGCTACAAGAAACTAATATTTAAAGCATATAAGTACACAAGTTGAAACTCTAAACATTTAAAATATACATTGCATTAAAATGTGTGTTTTTGGAATAGGTTTCTTGCCTATGTTTTGTATAGAAAGATGGGATTTGAAACTGGTACTATGAGGTCAAATTTGACTAGAAGCCAGAAAAGCATAATCAATTTCAGAATGTCTGGCTGAACCCGCATCTTGAGCATGCCTATCTCATCAAGACAATTACAAGTAAAACTTCCTGTAGGCATATTTGCTTTATGGTAACAGTGACAAAACAATCAAACATTAACTTCAAGCCATTTCTGATCCACACTTCTAGTCAAATATTGGCGTGATCTAAAGAGAATAAGAAAGATTGATCAGCACTCTTCCTTTTTAAAGAATATATTTTATTTATTCTTTAGAAATTTCATAAATTGATTAAATATATTTGGATTATATTCATCGCTACTTCTCTTTGATTTTCCATAGTTCTTTCCACCCATTCCCTCCACTTTCTGTTCTATTTTTTCTTATTAACAGCCTCCAGAGACCATTTAGCACTATCTCTCTGCATATAATTGTATGGCCATCCAATAGAGCATGGACATTCTAGTATCCAGGCACATCCCCATAGGAAAAAGTGTCTTTTTTACTCAGCAGCCATCAACTGCCAACAGCTCCTCAGCCACAAGTGGGGCCACATGGGTCCCATCTTCACAAATTTTAGAATTAACTGATTTTATCTTGCTTGGCAAGGTTGTCTCAGCCATTGTGATATGATGAGCAACAACCATACAATTTTCTGAAATCAGTTTTCCATAGCCCACCTCCCATACGTCAATCCTTACATTCTTACATTCTTTCTTAATTCCCTGCTAACATGTTCACTGAGCCTTAGAGCTAAGTTGATATGGATGATCCATTCACAGCTCTGTTGTCATTGTCCCTTACTCTCAGCACTTTGACTAGTTATAAGTGTCTTTCTTAACCACTTCCCACTTCAAAAAATGTGATTTTTAACAAATTTCACAGCAATACAAACTCTTTAGTAGAAAGACTAATACTTAGAAGGATGTCTGGCAGCATAGCTATATAGTAAAACAAGAGTAGATTGCCCACTAAACTGATAATTGTATCCATAGGTATTTGATTATCTTTATTGTATCGAGCATGAAATCTTACCTGTGTAAAAGGACTCATCACCAGTTATTGATTATTGCCATAGCTGTTAGGCTACTAACTTACCAGTGATTATATTCTATTAGGCATGTGGGTATTGTAGTATATAGGATTATGTTCAGAGTAAGGCAATGTTTTTCCTCTCTTGAAGTCTCTATGGCAGCTTCTGACACTCTATAAGATTGCCATCGGTGAGAGTTTTCTGGTAATGCAACATTGACTCCTCTATGTCCTGAACCCAATTTGAGTGTTGTTTTCAGTAATAGAATCTTTCTATCTAGCTAAGAAAGGCACCCAAAACCTATGGCAATACCCTATGTTGTTGGTGTTTCCAGTCCTCCACTAAGCAATAATTTTTAGGGAGAAATCTTGTGCTTCATTCTGAGATATTTACTCTTAATTTTGTCATATTTAGAATTAATTTTAAGAGGACAGAAATATTTTCCTATAAGACCACATTTTACTATGTCATATTGTGAAAGGAGACAAGGAGCTTTATCAAAGCCCATCACATTGATTTGAATATAAAAATTACTCCCAATTCAAACTTAACTAATTTGTGTTTTTTTTTTTAATGTAATTTAGGAGCTTCAGAGTAGAGACACTCTTATATTCAGTAAAAATAATTTGAAACAAGAGCTAAAAATAGAATAAAACCTATGTCAGCATAAATTATATGGTTGATTATCTAAATCCTTCTTAACTGAAAGCCTAATGAATTGGATTTCATCAAATTCAAGACAGTTATTGCCTTTAAATTGTTTTGGTAGGAATCAAATATTAACAATAAAAACATTTTTTAATTTCATGACAAACCTTGACCTTATACAGAATGTAAACAATTCAAAGTCTTTTTATGTAGTTCATATAAATTCATGTTGCATAAAATTAAATGACCAGTTGCTTAATATTGCTACACTTGGAATACTACTTTTTTTTTCAGGTGGACTGATTAACAGTAATATCATGTACAAGGAAGAGGTTTATATTTGTGTAATACTTGTATTATTATCACTACTAACACTAATTTAACTCTAATGTTAAATTTATAATACAGGTATGACTACTGCTCCTTCACAGGTAAGAAAACTAAAGTGTAAAGAGTTAAGTCATTTAAAGAAGATTATGAAGCTAAGTCGTGGTTAAGCTAGAGCTCTGTCTTTTTGAGAAACTGACTTTTGAAAGGAATTCATGCCCTCTCTTATCCTTTCATCCCATATTCCTGTCGCTTTCCTTCCATATTTTCAAATTTGAAATTGCTAGGAATGTTGGTAAAACCAATGAAAAATTTAAGATTTTTAGCTTTAAAATTGTTCCTATTTTACAAAACTTCCTGACATAACACAAATTGCTAAATGGTCTTTTAATAAAAAATCCAGAGTCAAAGAAGCAGAGCAAGCTACAGCCACCACCTCTTACCTCACCAACTCCTCTGCCTGAAAAATCCTCAGCCAAAGTGCCTATATCCGAATGAGCTTCCCTAGCTAAAAAGGCTTCCAGCAGATAGGGATTCTTCTGCTAAAGAGCCTTTATGTCCTGTCTCCTCACATCTTATATACCTTTCTCTGCCCAGACATCACTTTCTGGGATTAAAGGTGTGTGTGCTTTCCAGTAAAGGTATTAAAGATGTGTGCCATCACTGCCTGGGTCTGTTTTCTCTCCTAGACCTAATCAATCTCATGTAGTTCAGGGTGGGTTTGAACTCACAGAGATGGATCTCTGCATTCCAAGTGCTAGGATTAAAGGTGTGTGCCACCACTGTCTGGCCTCTGTACTTAATCTAGTTGATTGTTCTGTTCTCAGATACTCACACAAATTTTATTAGGGTATGCGATATGTCACTACATCCTTTTCCCTGTATCCTTTTTCATCATTATCTCTAAGGAAATGATTTCGTATAGCCAGTTCTCTTATTGGTAAATCTCCTTGAAAAGCAAAATATTCCTGGAATAATTTATCTTTACAATGACTTACTTCCTTTGATTAGTAAAAAAATCATATCTTTAAATGTAGCAATTGGAAAGGGTTGCTTCCCTTCTCATTCAGCATTCCTAGTCTTTTGTATAATGTGGAGACATTTAGTTCATCCTCTTTGTGGATGAACTGTGCTATGCTAAAATGAATATCGTTGTGTTCTATTGAAAAGATAGCATTTGATATGTAATGAAACACATATTGCACCCTAGCTTCTCTGCATATATGTTGTATTTTCTTAAGAGGGTATCTGTTATTGTGAATGGTATTGTAAGGAAATGGGAGATACTCTTTCAGTCATTACACCAACTTCTTCCTTTCATTAATTGCCAAATTTATATGATGATCAAAGCAACAAAATAAATATACACATGGTTTAATAAATGATTGTGTAGAAATGAATGTCCTTACTTATGGAGTAGCATGTAGTCCTCCTATATTATTAACTTCTAAATGTTCTATCACCATTTTTCAAATGTCCTATGATGAATTTTCAGTACTTGCTGATAAAACACTACAAATGTGGACATTTTTGTGAAGCTTCCTTGAGAGGCTTTATTTCAATCTTTAGATTCCCAAAGTATCATTACTCAAGATAGCTACTTGTATGATCATAATAAATCCAACCCAGTCTCTTCTTTATTAATTAGAATAGAATCACCTATAAATTCTGCAGGTAGTTTATGCACCACAGAGGCTGGGAATTGAGCCATGAAGAAACAAGTTGGACTAACAGCTAACTGTCAATTTTACCTACTAATTAAACTTGTTTTATATTTATGTTGAAATGTAAAAATGTATTTTTTCTTAAAATATATATTGAATTTCAATTTTCCAAAACAAAAATTTATTAATGAAATACAGTACAATTCCATGTTTAAAATATTGTCCACTGTTAAGATTAGGTCAGTGATTAGCCAAAATTATGCTTTTGTAATCTGTCCAGCTTAAAAATGTTAATCTTCATAATTATTTTTAGGCATATTTGGTACTGTCACTTATCATGCCAAATAGCATATTATTGCAGGGAAAATGCACAAAAACAATCACTGACAACACTGGTGAGAGGGCTCCCTCTTTCAAAGCAAACACCTGCTGCCATCTCCAACTGTCACCTCTTTCTCAGGAATCTAGGCCACCTACTGTGTTTCCCAAATGATATCTCCCCATCATTGGCCACCTGTAGTTTGTGCCAACTGCCTCATTGTTTCCTACTCCTTCCCAGAAGAAGCAACCTGCTGTCAAAATAATATTTAAAAGGCTGAAATTTTTGGATAAAATATTTCATGCCTATTTATGAAAGATGTAATGGCTGGAATTTAATCACTTAAGAATATTTTGACATTTAATGCTTTTTTGATCTTAAAAAGTCTCATTGGCTTATACAATAATTAATTTTGCTAAATAATGCCCACATTTTGTCCATTTTTTGAAAGAAATAGTTTTTGTTGATTGGCCAACTACCAAAACTAAATATAAAGGAAACTGAAAACACAGATGTATAGAAGACACTAATATTGATGCTACATCTATTCAGAAATATATATCAGTTGGAATGTTAGGTATATATTAAATAAAGAGAGAAATCTATTCATTTGCTTATGCTGTAACCCTGAAAGTACTTATTTATCAAAGACCTCAATGGAATAAAATATTTGGGCAAACTACTATTGAACTTTGCTTGTACATCCAGGTTCATTACATATTGTCCCATGTTTAGAAATTTAGAATAGATTTTGAAATAAAATAATGTATTAGTGTTTATTTGAAATTCTAGACAAAAAACAAAAATACACATAACAGCAGAAATATCTTATCCCACTGTATTAATGAAATATTTAAACAAATAAAGATATTCGTTTATTTTATTTAAAATTAGCAAAATATTACAATAGAAGAGTTTTATAATAATTCTTTCAGAATGAATGTGTTCTTCTACTCACAATTCTATTTCTCTTCTCAGATTTAGTAATGTTGAGAACATTAACAAGGATCTGTTTGCAATTTATTATATTTATTTTTATTGCATTATTGAACATCAAAACCAGAGTCTTGTAAAGGATAGGTGAGTGCCCTACTATTTAACTCTATACCCAGGATTAGATATTTGAAATATAAAATATCAAGTTAGAATTTAGTATATTTTTTCCTCATTTGATGTCTGTGCAAAACCTAAGATCTGGATGAAGTGTGAACAAATGAAACAATTGTCAAGCAATTACTTCAGCAGATAACTGTAGTACCTCTATGCTAAATTCACAGAGAAAGGTATTCTAGAATTATGGATTAGGTCCAAAAATATTTTGAGCACTCAAATACACTTCGCAATGATACTAACATTCAGCTGGGGTAATCCAGAATAACTATGATCTATACAAGAAAATACATTTCTCTCCTTTTATAACCATTTTTTAGAATAACCATTACAATTTATTATTTCTCATAAAAGTCATGATGACTATAAAAGTTTGTTTCTAGGATTGTTAAAAAGTCATAGTCTGATTCAACTGGCCTCTGCATTTTAGATTTATTGAGGACTTCTGTAAAAGTACAATTACAATAGATATAAAGAAAACAAAATGTGTGCATATATATATATGTATATATATATACATACATCTAAACAAATAAACAAAATTTTTATTTTATCTGCATTAGGAATGTGATCAGATCACAATATTGTGTCCTGTATGAGTTATAAAAAAAATTGAAAGCTCTACCAGACCACTTCTCTCTATTTTTATACTTTATAGACGTGGCTAACTGCATTTTTATGTACTCTCTACAAATAATCTCCAAGAAAAGAAATAAATAATAAGCATGTAGTAAACATAATGAGGGAACTTGATGAGAATTTTGTAAAATAGTATTTGATTTCTATTATAAAAATCATAAATAATATGTCTGTAAATGATAAACAGTGGAATGGGATTCCTAAGATGACTGTTAGATATTATTTTGGGGTTGCCTTGAAAATATATCAGATGGGATGTACTTTCTTAACTGTCTAATATTGCACTCAGATTATATTACAATTTTAATCCTAATAAAAGTATTAAGATAGGGTGAACTATCAGACTTCAAAATATTATGTTAGAAATTTTTCTGCCAAAACTGAATGTCCATAGGTAAAAGATAGTTTTCTTTGGGGAATTTTTTCATTCATTTTACATACCAATCACAGATCTCCATCTCTTCCCTCCTCCTCCCCCTCCAGGACTTCCCTTCCCCCACAAACCCACTTCCTATTTCCTCCTCCAACAAGGTGAGGCCTCCCATGGGGATTCAGCAGAGTTTGGTACATTTCAGCAGAGGCAGGTCTAAGCCCTTCCACCTGGATCAAGGCTGTGCAAGGCATCCCACCACAGGTAGTTGGCTCCAAAAAACCAGCTCTTTCACCAGGGATGGATGCTGATAATTTGATCCACATCTATCACCTTGCACAGAAATTAACTCAAAGTAAATGAAATACCTCAAATGTGAAACGATATACTGATACTTACTTTAAATTAGTTTTAAATTTAAATTTAGATTTAGATTAAACCATAGGTAATACCCTACAAGATATAGGTATATGAAAAATATTTCTGAATAGAACTCCATTTGTCCAAGAATTTACAATTGAGACCTCATGAAACTGAAAAGATTATTTAGAGCTAAAGAAAAAAATCAATCAAGTGAATTGGAAACACATAGTGGATATAAATCAGATTAAGGAATAATATCACAAATACTTAAGAACTAAAAACCAAACAAACATAAAGAAACAAAAAGTACACCAAAATGGGTTAGATATCTAAAAAGAATGTTCTTAATAGAAGTAAAAATGGCTATGAAATATCTAGAAAAAAGATCAGTATTCTTTGAAAATAGGGAAATGCACATTAAAACAACTTTGAAATTTGATTTTACAACATTAAGAATGATTACCATCACTAAAATAGTTGACAACAAATGCTGGCAAGATTATTTTTGTGTACATCATAAGTAATCTCTAGAAATCAGTATGGCTAATTCTCAAAGGAAATAAAAATTGTCTACTTCCTTCTCCATGATCTAGTGCAGTGAGTATCCCTAAGTTCCTTGATATAGAAATATAGGATAAATATTTTACATTGCTATGGATTTTAGTTTATTGATACAAATTAAAATTAATTTTGTCATAATATTATATATATATATATATATATATATATTCATATATATGTATGTATTTCTAATGTATTTCTACTCTCATTTAAGATATTATGTTTATGTAACTCATTTAAATTGTAATTGATAATTAAGAAATAAACATTAACAATTAGTCTTATATGATAGTCATCTTGTAGTCATGTTAGCTAAATTTTCTAGGTATACATAGATATATTTCAATTAGGTAAGTAATCTTCAAAAATTTCAAAGACCTGCAGAATGTTATTTAAAATATTTTAAAAACTTAGACTTTTCCAGACAATGAGACACATCTGCTCCTGGCAGCACCAATTCCTTCAAGTAGAATGATGAGCATTGAATAAACTCATTATGGAGTTTGCATTCTTTGTGGCAAAAGTTAGCTCCTGGGCAAAAAAGTGCCCTTGTGAGAGATGCAATTCAACACCAAAGGAGAAACAGCATGCCAACAGACTGGTAAAGCTATGGAACACATGGCAAAACATAGATTAATAGAAATGGGTTAATTTAACATATAAGAGCTAGCTAGCAATAGGACTGCCATAGATGATACAATTTGTAAGTAATATAAGCCTCTGTGTGTTCAGTTGGGTCTGAGCAGCTGTGGGACCCGGTGGGACACAGGAAAATTTCCAACTACAATTCCTCATCCATATCTCCTCACACTACCCCTATATATAGTCCAAGTCTCATATCCAGTGCCCCATACTAGGATGGCTAACCCTCTGTACATAGTAGCCAACTTCTAGACTTCATCTAGGAACTACTCTTTCTGCAAACACCTAGAGGTTCCTTCAGTATTGTACCCAGCCTGTCAATGCAGCCAGATTACTCACTTCCTTCTCCAAGGTGTAGCCTTGTGAGTTCCATTCCCCATCTGCATACTCTAATATGACATATCTAAGCAATGTTCTACATCCAATGCTCTGGCCTAGTCTGGCCACTCCTGACTCTGCCACAGCCAATAGATAAGGTTTTTCCAGGACTATCATTATTCATTTCCAACCACAACACCCCCAATGTCATGTCCAACAATTCCACCCAGCCATATATACTACTGTACTCCAGACTTGGAACAGGAAGCACATTCTGTACACCAGCCCAGTCTGCTCTGCACATCTTACTTAATTCTACTCAAGACATGTCCAACCTCTAGGCACAACCTGACTACTCATCTTCCTTATGTACCAAATTGCTCTGTGTATGTCAAATTTGGAAAACGTAAGTCTATATGGCCACATCTCTTATAAAAATACAGCAACAATATAAAATATCAAGCAGGTATCTCCTCTTCAAACATTTCAATCTTATAGAGATGTTTCTCAATGAAAATCACTTAGATGAATCACAGAACACAGAATTTAAAGGAATATTCATAAACATCATCAAAGAATTCAAGGAATTTAAAGAATATACACAAACAATACAAATAAAAAATACTTAATAAAAATAATTTTAAAGTGCTTAAGGAAAATAAACATCAGAATGATTCCCAAAAAGACATAAATATAAGGCTGACGAAAATGATGAAGACATTCTCAAACTTGAGAAGCAAATTTAATAAGGAGATGGTAACATTGAAAAGGATTCAATCAGAAATTAAAACAAAATTGAAAAACACAATAACTCAAATAGAAAACTCAAAGGATAGCTTTACAAAAAGAACACATCAAGCAGAAAATAGAAAACAAAAACCAACTGAAACATATAGCAGAGGATCTACCAAATAGACAAGTAATAGTAAATTTTAAATACCCTCCACACACAGAAAAATGAATGCTGATGAAATGTATGACACCATGAAAAGCCTAAAACTTCCAAATATAGGCATAGATGAGGAAGAAGATTCTGAAGCCAATAGCATTGTTCACACTTTCAACAAGATCATAGAAGAAAAGTTCCCCAAAATAAAGACACACCCATTTAGATTCAAAGAGCATACTGAAAGACAAATTTAAAACCAGAAATGTCAAAAATTTACTATATTTAGAGCAGCAAGTATGTTTAAAATATGGTTTATTGGCTGGGCAGTGGTGGCAAACGCCTTTAATCCCAGCACTCAGGAGGCAGAGCCAGGTGGATCTTTGTGAGTTTGAGACCAGCCTGGTCTACAGAGTGAGAGTCAGGAAAGGCATAAAGCTACACAGAGAAACCCTGTCTCAAAAAACCAATATATATACATATATGTGTGTGTTTCTGTATGCATATATGTATATATGTGTATGTATATATATATGGTTTAGTGAATGTTGCAAGAAAAAATAGTCACATATAAAGAAAAGCCCACCAGAATAGCATCTGATTTTTCAATGGATATTAGCATAAATCCATTAATAATAGGTGATATTAATACCCATATTTATCTAATATACATGTCAACTGGAGAAAATAATAACAACAGAGAAACAAAAAATGACATAATACATTAAATGGACATGAAATATAACTATAGAATATTCTAACCAAACATCAAGTATACATATATATCATATTGGAACATAGAACTGTTTCTAAAATAGAATGAATTGTGGTTACAAAACAATCTTTAAAAATTCTAAAATAATTGAAATCACCCCTTGTATATTATATGATAACAGTAAAATAACACTTAAAATTGACAGTAAAAATACCACAATAAGATAAAACTTTAGGAACCCATTGAGACTTTTTTTCCTGTGAAGAAAATTTATAGCTCTAGGTGGTGTAGGTGCTCACATTTGAAAAATTAAAACAAGTGGGACAATGCTAGTACATGCCCTTAATCCCATCACTTGGGAGGTAGAGATAGGAGAAGTTCTGCAAGTTGGAGAACAGCCTGGTTTTATAGAGTGACTTCCAGGACAGCCAAGAAGACATGGAAAGCTTGTCTCAAAATACCAATAAATAAATATGTAAGCGAACAAATAAGTAAATAAATAGAATTAATAGAATAAAAAATCAGAAAGAGGATTTAAGGATAAATGACTTAATGATGCATCTCAAAAACTTAGAAAAAAGACAAGAAACTAAATGCAAACTCAGTTAACAGTATGAAATAATAAAGGTAAGAGCAAAAATTTGTGAAATGGAAATGGTTACTTTGAGAAGATAAACAAGATTGGAAGATCTTTTGTTTAACCAAAGAGAGAACTAATCAAAAAAGAAAACAGAAAAAAGAATAAGAAGGCATTATAGTTTACTCTGAAGAAATTCAAAATATTATAAGGAAGTATTTAAAAAGCCTGTACTCAATTGAGGTGGAAAACCTGAAAGAAATGGATTAATTTCTATATTTAGCCAAACCACCATAATTAAATTAACAAGAAATCAACAAGAGACAGACTACTAACAAATGAAGAGATTGAGAGAGTAATAAAAAGTCTTCCAGCCAAACCAAAGTCCAGGGACAGATGGACTCATAGACGAATTCTACCAGACAGTCAAAAAAGATCTACAGTCAGTCCTTCTTAAATTATTCAAAAAAGTGTAGAAAATAAGGGAGCACTTTAAAAATGCTTCAAAGACAATATCACTCTAACAATAAAATCTGGTAGAGCAGAACAATAATGGAAAACTACATATCAATATCCTTTATGAACAAAGATTCAAAAATTATCATAACTATATATTATGTACCACCACCAAGTTGGCTTTATTCCTGAAATGGAGATAAAGATAAACATAAACAGGACTACAAATGTAATAAACTACATAAAATTATTCAAAGACAAAATCATATGATCATCTCAGTAGATATAGAAAAAGCCTTTGACAAAATCCAACAATTTTTCATGATAAAACTTTCAGAGAATTTAGGGCTATGGGATACATAACTCAACACACACACACACACACACACACACACACACACACACACACACAAATCTATTAGAAATCCCTGTCCAAAATTTTCCAAAGTGATGAAAAGCTCAATATAATCCTACCAAAGTGAAGAAGGAGACAAAAATGTCCACTATGCCCACTTCTCTTCAATATTGTTATGGAACAACTGGAACAAAAAAGCAGAAGGAAGAAATTAAAATACACAAATACAGAAAAATGAATTAAAACTATCCCTAATACTGGTGACATGTTACTATGTATTAGATATCCAAAAGAATTATACTAGAAATTTCTGGAAATGAAAATCTGGAGACAGTGAAATGAGACTCTAGAATATGATTCAGCTGGTAAAAGTCATGGTCAAGGGATCAATAAGTAAAACATTTAAAGAATTACAAAGTGTAAAAACCCAAACCAAAAGATTACAGGCTGTGAGTAGGCCAAAAAATAGCCCACAGTTATCCAGAAAAGAAATACAAATATATAATATTTTTGAAACAATCAACAACCTTTTCCATCAGAAATTCAATCCATGTAACACAAGAATAAATAAGAATGGCTACTATCAATGAATACTGACAAAGAATACTGGTGAAGATATGGGGAAAGAGGAAACCTTCTTTACTGTTAAATGGAAAAATATTAGCAGAAAAATAACAGTGCAAATCACTGTGGAAGTTTGTAAAAAAAAAATACAAACAAAACTGAAAATTTGAGTTACTCTATGACCCAGATATGCCATTCCTAGAATAATATGTAAAACATTTTAATTCCTACCATAGATGTAATTGCACAGCCATGTTTATTGATGCTTGTTTTACTTTTCTTAAAATTGAAAATAACTTCTTTTCATACAATATATTCTGATCATTTGTTCTCTTCACTTCTCTCCTCTGAGATTCCTCCCAGCTCCCCAACCTTCCAACTCCACACATTCTTTCTCTGTGTCTTAATTAAAACCAGGCAAGTGAAAAGAAAACAAGAATAAAACAAAATAAAATACCTAACACAGAAAACAAAAAAAGAGCATGCAAACTCAGAGATACATACATGAAAAACCCATGAAAACACAAAATTAGAAAGCATAATCTACAAGCAAAAGATAAGTAATGTAAAAATATTACAAAAAAGCAATATTAGAGAAAACAGTATTAAAAACTATATGAGTTCATTTTGTGTTGGTCATCAAGTGCTCGGCATGGGGCCTGCCTTTAAGTGTGGTTTGTATTCCCAGTGAAACTCACTTAGAGAAACTAATTTTTCCATTTAGAGTAGTTGTCAATAATAGATAGCTTCATGGCTAGGTTCAGCAGGAGTGTCTATGCTGTGATAGTCTCTGAAAGTTCAGATGTATATCAGTCTTGTATCTGGGATTCATTGTTTCCTGAATATCATCCAAACTTTCTGACTATTAGAATCTATCTTTGGAGACAGATTTGATGAAGATATCCACTTAGACTTAGTACTCCATGGTCAATCACTCATTGCATATTATCAAGTTGAGAATTTCTGTACTAGTTTCCATCTACTGCAGGAGAAACCTACTCTGAAGATTAGTGAGTGAAACACTGATTTTGGGTGTCTTTTATTTTTGGTTTTGTTTTTATTTTTTTATTAAGACATTTTCTACTCACTCTACATACCACCCACAGATCTCATTTCCTCCCTCCTCCCATTTTCTAGCCCTCTTTCCCAAGCCACCCCCCATCCCCCAAATCAAGGTCTCCCATGGGAAGTCAGCAGAGCCTGGCACACTGGTCCAAGTCTCTTCCCACTGTACCAAGGCTGTGCAAGGTACCACACCACAGGCACCAGATTCCCAAAAGCCTGCCCATGTACCAGGGATGGATCCCGATCCCCCTGCCTGGGTGTTTCCCAAACAGGTCGAGCCAAACAACCGTCTTCCATATCCAGAGGGCCTGGTCCAGTCCCCTGGGGGCTTCACAGCCACTAATCTACAATCCATGGGGCTCCGATAATGTAGTCAGTCATCTATGTACTTCTTCCCATAATGATTTCAACGCAGCTACTCTCTCTCATCGATTGGATTCCTAGAGTTCAGCATGTCGCCTTGCTTTGGATCTCTGCATCTGCCTCCATCAGTCACTGGACCAAGACTCTATGATGATAGTCAGGGTATTTGCTAGACCAGTCACCAGAGTAGACCAGGCCCGAAACCCTCTGGACCACTGCCAGCAGTCCAGCTATACCACTCTCGGGCATATACCGAAAGAATGCTCAATATTACCACAAGGACACATGCTTAACTATGTTCATACCAACACTATTTGTAATAGCAACAACCTGGAAACAACCTAGATGCCCCTCAATTGAAGAATGGATAAAGAGGACCAGAGGTGAGTGCCTGGGTTATAGTCAGAGAGGCACGTCTGGCTTTCAAATTCTCAATGGAGACTTTGAAAGCCAGAAGGACCTGGACAGATATAATACAGACACTAAGAGACCATGGATGCCAGCCTAGACTAATATACCCAGAAAAACATTCAATTATCATAGATGGAGTGAACAAGACCTTACAAGGCAAAACCAGATTTAAACAATACTTATCCACAAACCCAGCCCTACAGAAAGCACTAGAAGGAAAATTCCAACCTAAGGAAGGCAGATACACCCATGAAAACACAGGCAATAGATAACACCACAGCAGTAAACCCCAAAGAAGAGAAGAACACACACACTACCACCAAGAAATAAAAATAATAACAGGAACGAACAATCACTGGTCAACAATATCCCTTAATATCAATGGACTTAATTCACCTATAAAAAGACACAGACTAACAGAATGGGTACAAAAAAAGGACCCATCTTTCTGCTGCATACAAGAAACACACCTCAAATTCAAAGACAGACACCTCCTAAGAATAAAAGGCTGGGAAAAGACTTTCCAATCAAATAGTCTTAAGAAGCAAGCTGGTGTAGCCATCCTAATATCCAGCAAAATAGACTTCAAACTAAAATCAATCAAAAGAGATGATGAAGGACATTACATACTCATCGCAGGAAAGATCCACCAAGATGAAGTCTCAATTCTGAACATTTATGCCCCAAACACAAGGGCACCCATATATGTAAAAGAAACATTACTAAAGCTTAAATCACATATAAAACCCCACACATTAATAGTGGGAGACTTCAACACCCCACTTTCACCTCTGGACAGATCGGCCAAATTGAAACTTAACAGAGACATAATGGACTTAACTGATGTTATGGCTCAAATGGACTTAATATCTACAGAACATTCCACCAAAACAAAAAAGAATATAACTTCTTCTCAGCACCCCATGGAAACTTCTGTAAAATCGACCAGATACTTTGCCACAAATTAAATCTCAACAGATACAAAACAATTGGAATAACCTCCTGTGTTCTATCAGACCACCATGGTTTAATGTTATATTTCAACAACAGAAAAAACTGAAGAAATCCTACAATTTCATGGAAACTGAATAATGCTCATCTGAATCACCCATGGGTTAAGGAAGAAATAAGAAAGAAATTAAAGACTTCCTAGAGATCAATGAAAATGAATGCACCACATAACCAAACTTATGGGATACTATGAAAGCAGTGCTAAGAGGGAAATTCATAGCACTGAATGCCCACATAAAGAAGCTGGAGAAATCTCATGCTAGTGACTTGACAGCACACCTGAAAGCCCTTTAACAGGAAGAGGCAAAGTCTCCCAGGAGGAACAGATGCCAGGAAATTATCAAATTGACTGCTGAAATCAATAAAATAGAAACAAAGAGAACAATACAAAGAATTAATGAAACAAAGAGTTGGTTCTTTGAAAAGATCAACCAGATAGACAAGCCCTTATCCAAACTAACCAAAAGACAGAGAGAGAGCATCCAAATTAACAAAATCAGAAATGAAAAGGAGGACATAACAACAGACAATGAGGAAATCCAGAGAATCATCAGGTCATACGTCAAAAACCTCTACTCCATAAAACTGGAAAATCTAAAACAAATTGATAATTTTCTGGATAGGTACCACATACCTAAGTTAAATCAAGACCAGATAAACCATTCAAATAGTACAATAACACCTAAGGAAATAGAATCAGTCATTAAAAGTCTCCCAAACAAAAAAAGCCCTGGACCTGATGGTTTCACTGCAGAAGTCTACCATATCTTCAAAGAAGACTTAATACCAATACTTTTTAAATTTTTCCACACAATAGAAGCAGAAGGTATATTACCAAACTCCTTCTATGAGGCTACAGTTACCTTGATTCCTAAAGCAAACAAAGATGCAACAAAGAAAGAGAACTACAGACCAATCTCCCTCATGAACATTGATGCACAAATACTCAATAAAATTCTGGCAAATATACTCCAAGAACACATCAAAACAATTAATCACCATGATTAAGTAGGCTTCATCCCAGGGATGCAAGGGTGGTTCAACATACGAAAGTCCGTCAATGTAATACACCAGATAAACAAACTCAAAAAAAAAAAAAAAACATGATCATCTCACTAGATGCAGAAAAGGCATTTGACAAAATCCAACACCCCTTCATGATAAAGGTCTTGGAGCAATAAAGAATACAGGAAACATACCTAAGCATAATAAAGGCAATCTACAGCAAGACAACAGCCAACATCAAATTAAATGTAGAGAAACTCAAAGCAATACCACTAAAATCAGGAACAAGGCAAGGCTGTCCCCTCTCCCCATACTTATTCAATATAGTACTTGAATTTCCAGCCAGAGGTATAAGACAACATAAGGAGATTAAGGGCATACAAATTAGAAAGGAAGAAGTCAACCTCTCCCTATTTGCAGATGACATGTTAGTATACATGAGTGACCCCAAAAATTCAATCAAGGAACTGATACAGCTAATAAAACCTTCAGCAACATTGCAGGATACAAGATCAACTCAAAAAAAAAAAAATCAGTAGCCCTCCTAGATACAGTAGACAAACAGACTGAGAAGGAAATCAGAGATACATCACCCTTTACAATAGCCACAAATGATATAAAATACCTTGGGGTTACTCTAACTAAGCATGTGAAGGACCTATATGACAAGAACTTTAAGTCCCTGAAAAAAGAAATTGAAGATGTCAGAAAACGGAAAGGCCTCCCATGCTCATGGATAGGCAGGATTAACATAGTAAAAATGGCGATCTTACCAAAAGCAATCTACAGATTCAATGCAATGCCCATCAAATTACCAACACAATTCTTCACAGACCTGGAAAAAATAATATTCAACTTCATATGGTAAAACAAAAAACCCAGGATAGCCAAAAGAATCCTGTACAATAAAACAACCTCTGGAGGCATCACAATCTTCGACCTTAAGCTCTACTATAGAGCTACTGTTATAAAAACAGCTTGGTACCTGCATAAAAACCGACATGTGGACAAATGGAATCGAATTGAAGACCCTGACATTAACCTGCCCACCTATGAACATAATTTTTGACAAAGAAGTAAAAAATGTACAATGGAAAAAGGAAAGGATCTTCAACAAATGGTGTTGGCATAACTTGATGTCAATGTGTAGAAGGCTGCAAATAGATCCATATCTGTCACCATGCACAAAACTTAAGTCTAAGTGGATCAAAGACCTCAACATAAATCCAGTTACTCTGAACCTGATAGAAGCGAAAGTAGGAAGTGGTCTTGAATGCATTGGCACCAGAGATCACTTTCTAAATATAACACCATTAGCACAGACACTGAGAGAAACAATCAATCAATGGGACCTGTTGAAACTGAGAAGCTTTAGTAGAGCAAAGGACATGGTCAACAAGACAAAGCGACAGCCTACAGAATGGGAAAAGGTCTTCACCAACCCCACATCTGACACAGGTCTGATATCCATAATATATAAATAACTCAAGAAATTAGACATCAAATGCCCAACAGTCCAATTAAGAAATGGCCTATAGATCTAAACAGAGAATTCTCCACAGAGGAAGTTCAAATGGCTGAAAGACATTTAAGGAATTTCTCAACATCCCAAATTATCTGGGTAATGCAAATCAAAACAACTCTGAGATACCACCTTACACCTGTCAGAATGGCTAAGATCAAAAGCACAGAAGACAGTTTATGCTGGAGAGGATGTGGAGCAAGGGGAACTCTCCTCCACTGCTGATGGGAATGCAAGCTTGTACAGCCACTTTGGAGATCAATATGGCGCTTCCTTAGAAAATTGGGAATCCATCTCCCCCAAGACCCAGCTATAGCACTCTTGGGCATATACCCAAAGAATGCTCAATCATACCACAAGGGCATGTGCTCAGCTATGTTCGTATCAGCTTTGTTTGTAATAGCCAGCACTTGGAAACGACCTAGATGCCCTTCAACTGAAGACTGGATAAAGAAAATATGGTACATATACACAATGGAGTACTACTCAGAAGAGAAAAACAATGACATCATGAGGTTTGCAGGCAAATGGATGGATCTAGAAAGAAATCATCCTGAGTGAGGTAACCTAGAGTCAGAAGGACAAACACAGTATGTACTCACTCATAGGAGGATACTAGATGTAAAACAAAGATGGCTAGACTGCTACACAACTTCAGGTGGGCTACCTAGAAAACGGGATCCTAAGAAAGATCCAAGGATCACCCAATGACAGAGAAATGGATGAGATCTACATGAACAACATGGACAACAGTGGGAGTAATGAAGGGCAAGATTTGAGAGAATGAAAGCTTAGGGGAGCAGGAGATCCCAGCTGGATCAAGAACAGAAAGGGAGAATGAAGAATAACAGACCATGATAAATGAAGACCACATGAGAACAGGAATAGGCAGAGTGCTGGAGAGGTTCCCAGAAATCCACAATGATATATCCTCTGTAGTCTGCTGGCAATGGTCAAGATTAAGCCTGATCTGACCTAGTCTGGTGATCAGATGGCCAAACACCCTAACAGTCATGTTGGATCTCTCATCCAATGACTGATGGAAGTGGACGCAGAGATCCTCCGCCAGTCTCCAGGTGGAGCTCCAGGTGTCCAACTGTTGAGAAAGAGGAGGGTCTGCAAGAGCGTGAATTGTTGAATCCAAGATTGCAAAAAGCACAGGGACAAATAGCCAAATGAATGGAAGCACATGAATTGTGAACCAAAGACTGTGGAGCCCCAGCTGGAGCAGGCCCTCAGGATAAGTGAGACAATTGAATAGCTTGATCTGTTTGGGAGGCACCCAGTCTGTAGGACCAGGATCTGTCCTTACTGCATGAGCTGGCTGTTTGAAACCTTGGGCTTACACAGGGACACTTTGCTCACTCTGGAAGGAGGTGACAGGACCTGCCTGTACTGAATCCACCAGGTTTAAATGAATTCCCAGTGGTGCCTTCATCCTGGAGGACATGGGAATGGAGGGGATGGCCTGGCGTCAAGGTGGGGGTGGGGGCTGGAGGGGGGAGGACAGGGGAACCCATGGCTGATGTATAAAATTTAAAACACATAATAATAAAGAAAAAAATTATAAAAAAAGAATGGATAAAGAAAATGTGGCACATATACACAATGGAATACTACTCAGCAGTGAAAAACAATAATATCAAGAAACTTGAATTCAAATGGATTAAACTAGAAAATATCATCCTGTGTGAGGTAACCCAGACTCAGAAGGTGAAACATAGTATGTACTCACTCATAGGTGGATACCAGATGTGAGTGAAGGGATGGCCAGACATCAACCCACATCTCCAGAGAGGCTAGCTAACAGGGAAAGACTCTATGGGTTTCCTACTTAGTGTTTCTATTACTGTGATGCAATACTATGACCAAAAAGCAAATTGTGGAGGAAAGGATTTATTTGGCTTACACTTCCTCAAAAGTTGCCATTCATCACTGAAGGAAGTAAGGTCAAAGATTCAAATAGGGCACTGTCATGGATGCCAGAGCTGATGCAGGCTTCATGGAGAATCATTGCTTACAGGCTTGTTTAACATGGCTTACTTAGCCTGCTTTTTCTTGTAATTGAAGACTACCAGTCCAGGGTTTGCATCAACCACAATGAGTTGGTCCCTCCCATACTGATCACTAAGTAAGAACAAGCCATACATCTGGATTTCATGGAGGCATGTCCTCAACTGAGTCTCCTTCCTCTCTGATGAGTCTAGCTTGTGTCATGTTGACATATGAAACTTGTAGGAGCCCACTGATGTTTCCTACTGAGATCTGAGCTTGCTTTACCCAGCAGAACTGCATAAGAGGATGGTTGGACCAGAGGGATGGGTACCAGGTTTTTAGAAATGTCTATACTTGGCTGTATCTAACAAGGAGGCAATATTTTGCCTTGCTTTTGGCATTGCTGTAAAACATCCCTTTAAATAAAGTTCTGGGCCATTGGGTATGGACCCAGGTCCCCCCAAAGATATCATGTGTTTCTGTATTTCTTCTTGGATAGGTCTATCATTCTACTTAATTTTTCTATTCCTTTTTCCTTCTCATAGGAACCCTGGAAAAGATGAGGGCTGATCCCTCACATTTGGCTGTAGAACTAGGGACTTGGGTGCAAACGAAGTTAAATGAGAGTAGGAAAGTACCCTCTTGGAAGCAGTTGGGCATGTGTGGTTTTGTATTAATGTTAAGGCAGGGGCATTCTATTCTTTGGGAGTAAAATTTTAAATATAAAGTAGATTAGCTCAAGTTAAGCTAAATAAGAAAATAGTTAAAGTTAGGTCCAAGTTTCTCTTTTTCTTTCTCTGTCAATCTCTGTCTACTAAATTAGGTTTAAAATGGTAATATAAGTAAGTCAGAGAAACACAGGTTTAGATTTAATAGGGCAGAAGAGGCTTTAGGTATATGGATATGGATATTATGTAGGCTTAATAGGAAGGAACTTAAGAGTAGTCTTAGAATTTCCCTAGTGCCAGACCTGGGGCACAGAGGGCAGCATTCAGGACCTAGTAGCCACTATGAACTTGGCAGTCTGGGTGGCTTTAGAAGCTCTAGAAGCCACCAACAGTGGCATATGCCAGAGCCAGCACAAGTAGCAGCAGCCAGGTATCAGTTGTTGAGACCTGTGGGGCATCAGAACAGCACAGGGGGCAGAGACCCAATAGACAGCATGAGCATCAGGGTTCTGCAAGCTTTCTGCCAAGAGGAAGCTGCGGTGAGAAGCACAGATGACATGCCACGGGAAAGGATAATGGTAAGCAACAGCCAGCAGCAGAGACTGCTCCTCTGGGCAGAGAAGCGATGTGACCAGCCAGAGGAGCAGCTGAAACATGCTGGAGGCCAGGAACTGTGGAAATGAGACCTGTGCTTCAGGCAGAATGGCAGAGATGCTGTAACCTAGGCCAGCCCAATATACCATCAGCAGGGTGTGACTGGAACCATGGAGTAGACCTGGGGTGGCATTCAGCCATGCAAACAGGACATCATTCTCAGAGGAGGACTCGCAGAAGAGCGGTTAATGGAGCCTGGGGTGCAGTGGTCATAACTGGCCATGTCTGGGTTTTCTCCCAGACCCACGGCAGCCTCTTGAGATTGTGAGGCAATTGAAATCCTTCAGAGACTCAGGACACAGGGGTCCTGGCAATGGCCTGGTTATGGGAGGCATAGACAAACTGGGGCTGTGAAAACCGGGAGCCAAAAGCCTTGCAACTTCTGTTTGCTGGCTTTGTGAAAGTCTCTTTTGAAAGAACTCTGCCAAGCCACGTAAAAGGGTTTTTTTTTTTTTTTTTTTTTTTTCCTGAAAGCAAGGTACCTAAGGAAATACTGCCATAAAATGATACTGAGAGTGAAGTTTCAGCAATGCTTATTTGAACTAGAATTTTTATCTGCGAAAACATTTTGGTGTGGGTTTCTTCATATACAGAAGATTGGTACCAGAATGTATTTTTTGAACTTTTTAGACTTAAGATATGAGATGGACAGGAGTGATTCCATTGCAATGGGACAATTTTGACTTTAACTACATATATAGATTCTATTATATGTGGTGATTCATGGACTGTTTTGTGTTTAAAAATGGGACTATTTTATGGAACTGTTTATGTAAAATGGAACGATTTAAAAACTTGTTTTGTGTTTAAAATGGAGGAGTTTGGAGTTTTTCTATTAAGGCTAAATATGCAGTTTAAAAAATTATAAAGAAAATGACTTAATATTCCTCAGTCTCTTTAATTTTTTTCTTGATATTTCTGTGGATTGATATTAAATTGTGCTATTGTACCCCATGTTTCATATAGTTCTATTAAGAAATTACTTATGGATGTTTGCTAAAGTATTTAAAGTATTAATGATTATATTGAGAGTACTGATTTTGAAAGTAGGTTTGTAGGAACTGTAATTGTGCATAGTACAATTATGTTAGAGTTATTATATTAACCTGTTGATATTGATGTACCATAGTTTGGTGAAGCAAAGGGAATATTTAAATTTGTTATGAATCCATCAGTTGTTTATCCTATGTTTTGTTAGCAAGAAATGCAAATGACTCTACAAAGAAATTGCTTTGGGGTTGGGGATTTAGCTGAGTGGTATAGCGTTTCCCTAGCAAGCACAAGGCCCTGGATTAGGTCCTCCACTCTGAAAAGAAAACAAAAAACAAAACAAAACAAAACAAAAAAAAACCCAGATTGCTTTAAAGTGTATTTTTGCTAAAATTTTTAAAGTGTTAATGATTATAGTAAGAGTTTGCTTTTGGATGTTATTTTGAGATAATTTAATTCTGTGTAGTAATATTTATGTTAGAATTATGTTAACCTATTTATGTTAATGATGAAGCTAAGGAAGGCTTCAAGTTTGATGAAGTTGCATCCAAGGTTTATTTATTTGATGTGGTTGCATGGGGAGTTTATTATATGTACATACACACACAGAGACACACATATGTATGTATGTATGTATGGAGAGAGAGAGAGAGAGAGAGAGAGAGAGGGAGAGAGAGAGAGAAAGTTTCTCTGTCTCTGTGTAGCTTAGGAGCCTTTCCTGGAATTCACTTTCTAGCCCAGGCTAGCTTGAAACTCACAGAGATCAGCCTAGCTCTACCAAGTGAGTGCCGGGATTTAAGGCATGTGGCACCATCCTCCAGTGAGTTTATTGATTTAAAAAACCCTTGGTGAAGATGAAACTGTTGTAGTAATTGTACACACATTCCAAAAAGGATATTCCAACTTTAGCATCCTCTATTTTTTTACTGGGACATGTGGCAGCCCTAGGAAGCAGTAATGGTGCTATGGTAATTCTAGCTACTCAATACCTCTTAGTCAATACAGAGCTGCATAGAATTAAGCTCTGTAACCTTACTTGAGTTTTAAAATATTAAGAAGAGAGACCAGTGGGAGCCCACAGAAGTTTCCTAGTGAGACCTGAGCTTGTTTTACCAAGCAAGACTGTATAAGAGGATGATTGGACCTTGGGCCTATGTACCAGGTATTTGGAAGGGTATACACATTTGGCTGTATTTAGCAAGGAGGAGGTCTTTTGCCTCACCCTTTGGCATTGCTATAAAAAGTCCTTTTAAATAAATTTCTGTTCTAGTGGAATTTGATGCAGGTCCTTCCAAAGATAATCTGCGTTTCTCTGTCTATCTTCCTCTTATCAGCTAAGATTATCATTCTATCAAATATTTCGTATACCTCTCTACTCTTCATTGGAACCCTGTAATAGGTGGTGGCTTGTCCCACACAAAAAAACAGCCAGTAAAATTGGTGTACCAGAATGCTATTAGGAATTATTTTATTTCTTTGCTCTTTTAGCAAGACTATCATATTTGTCCCTGCGCCCCCCATGCCAGATGCATAGCGCAACTTCAGGTTCTTGGCCTCTGCAGCAGTGTCAGAGTTTGGCTCCATCTGATGTAGTGGGACTTAAGTTCATTCAGATCATGGTTACTCATACAAATTTCATGCCACTATTGCCCAAATGTATTATGCAATCAGGTCAGCATATTAGAACAAAGAGTTTATAGCTAGGTTGGTGTTTACCATTTTCCTCTGGTATCATGAAAAGTACCTTTGAAAACTACAAACAGCAGTCAAAATCTGTGAAGGTTATAGTTAGGAACTGAGTCTATTTTCCATGTTCAATGAAATAGATGAGTATTGTCTTAGCAGTAGGGTCTTACCATCAGAATGTGGAAAGGAATCAATAGCTTTGGAAATAACCTGAGTTGTTTGGTGGTTCTCAAGAGACCCCTTTGGCCAACAACTCAACTAGATATAAACTATTCCTGGTACTGGTAGCTTTATTTGGTAATGAGAGAGGACTATCTCGCACTTTTTCTCACCCATTATTTGGTGAATCAATATTTCTTTTATATATGTGTTATACTTTAAGAAACTTCTGCTACAGTAGTTTTTAATATGATCCCTCAAATGAAATGACCCTTAGTTTTAGATGTCCCTCTGTGTATTCATTTGTACCCCCTCTTCCCTCCCCAACTTAGTTTACTTCTTTCATTCCCATCTCTCCCTGTGTAGTCAGAAGTTTTTCCTGTGTCCTGGCCAGCCAGCATTTGGGACAAATCTCTCCCACTCACATCCCCCAAGTAAACACACAGAGGCTTATATTAATTAAAACTGTTTGGCAATTAGCTCAGGATTATTACTGACTAGCTTTTACATTTAAATTAACCCATAATTCTTATCTATGTCTAGCCATGTGGCTTGATAACTTATCTCAGTTCTGCCTTGTCATTTTGCTTCCTCTGTGTCTGGCTGGCAGCTCCTGATTCAGCCCTTCCTCTTCTCAGAATTCCCATCATCTCTTTACGCCAACTATCCTTCTTACCTGGCTACTGGCCAATCATCATTTTATTAAAACAATGTACAAAAGCATTATCCCACAGCATTTCTTCCTTTCTGTCTAAACAAAAAGGAAGGTTTTAACTTTAACATAGTAAAATTACATATAATAGAACAATTATCAAGTAAGAATTACAGTTACAATATCTACTATATTTGTATTGGCAAAATTAAAAGAAATGTTTTATCTATCCTATATTTGTGAGTCTAAAGTTTCATATCTAATTTATCATTTATCATAATCAAGGAAAATTATAATTACCTAGTCTTCAACTACATCAAAGACCCTAGAAGAATATAAAATTACCTAAGTAAATTGGAAATGCATTGTAAGCAACTTCCAAAACTCTAGAAATGATAAAGACAACTGCCTGCCTGGACAGCCATCCAATGTTCCTCTGTAAAATTGGGGCATCTTTCTTCAGCCTACAGGCCTAGAGTCTCTCAGTTGCTTCTTCCTATGTCCTGTAGAATGTCTGGCAGTTTCTTCTTCTGCAACACAGGAAGCTAAAGGACCATCTCACCTTGCAAAGTTCAGTGGTCACCTTCCTGTGAGTCCTGCATGTCGAGATTATACAACATACTGCCTATTAGTCAATGCAAAGGCATGTTTTTGCCCAGTGGCTAACTTTTGTCACAAAGAAAGCAAACTCCATAGTGAGTTTGTTCTGTGTCCATAATTCTTCTTGAAGTAATTGGTGCTTCCAGGAACAGAAGTGTCTCATTATTCAGAAAGTCTAAGTTTTCAAAACATTTTAAATGCAATATTCTCTAGGCCTTTGACATTTTTGAAGATGGCCTGTCCACCTAAAATATATCTCTGCTCGACCTTGAAAACATACCTAATATGACTGCATGTTTGATTATCATGGATGACTAATTATTAATCTGTATTTCTTAATTATCCATTACAATTTCAAATGAGCTGCACAACCATAATAGTTTAAATAAGAGTAGAAATATACATATAGTATAGCAAAATTAACTTTAAATCTGTAATAAACAAAAATCAACAGCAATTTAAAACATTTTACACAAGTTGTTGTTCTTTAAAAGTAAGTTCAATAATCTGTCCTTTTATCCTATCCTATCTACACTTTAGAAAGAGATTGCATTCATAATCAACCCCTTTAAATAAAAATATACATTTATAAACAATACTTTGTGAATTTAATTGTAGCTTCTCATATTACTTCTTGCTGTATGAGGGCACTGGCAATCTAATGGGGATTCTGAGAAAATTAAGAATTATCATCAAAAGTCCAGACTGGAGTAATATGTGAAGCTCCATTGTCTGATCCAGTTGCCTTGAAGTTGATCTGGATGTTCGAACATCTGGAGACCTGTCAGGCATCTTCCTTGTTCAAACCATATTAGCCTGAAAGCAATCCATAGGTTCTCATCTTCTGTAGAAACAAAAGCAGAACCTCTTTTCCAAAGCAACATATCCTTAGACATAAATTTTGAAATCAAGATACCTTTAAAATATACATATTGATTTATATCAGCAGCTTTTACAACCAAATGTCTCTCTGCAGTTAAAAATCCCAAAGACAATAAAATCCAGACTGTCTATGTTTTTTTGTATTGCTTTTACTTTTTCTTTAAAGACTTTATTTTTTTGAAACTTTCTATTTATTTATATAACTGTCTGTATTTCTTTTTCTCTCTCTTCCAAGCCTACATATATTTTTACACCCATTGTAAACTGTTTATAGTTTATCCCATCTGAATCTGGCTTATTTTGAATCTATTGCTTTAAAATGCAGCATTACTATGACAGAAATGGCAGCTTTGGCAGAACTGTTTGCTGCCAGCTCTGGGGGAACCATGCTCACCACTGACTCTGTAAAGCAGTGGGTCCATGCTTACATCTAGCAGTGTGAGGCTCAGAAAACTTTTTTTTTTTTGTCTGTACTATCAAAGGCTAAAGACACAATGCACCATGCTCTGCAGCTTGCAGATGCCACTGTGTACAGTGGCAGGAATCTGTCATGCTGCACTCAAGCCCATATGCCATGAACACATCATACTCTAGTTCAAGTCTGCATGCCATGGTACGCCAAATGTCACTGAAAGTTTTCCTGTGTCCCACCTGGCCCACAGTTGGGACAAATCTCTCACACACAGTCCTGCAGCCTTTTATAAAATAATCACACAGAGGCTTAATATTATTTGTAACTGCTTAGCCATTAGCTCAGGATTCTTACTGACTAGCTCTTATACTTAAATTAAATTAACCCATAATATCTATATTAAGCTGTGTATCTTTGTATCTTTTTTAGTTCTCCTTTGTCATCTTGCTTCCTCTGTGTCTGCCTGGCAGCTCCTGTCTCAGCCCTTTCTCTTCAAAGACATCTCCTCATCTCTTAACTCCACCTATACTTCCTGCATGGCTACTGGCCAATCAGCATTTTATTAAATCAATATACAAAATCATTATCCTATAGCATCTGGGTATCTCTCTAACTAACTCACTATAACTAACTAACTAACTATTATGTATATGTGTATCTATATCTATATAGGTGTGTTTATGTGTGTGTGTATATATATATATATATATATATATATATATATATATATATATATATATATATTCTCTTCCTTGGAAGATCCTTTCTTTACCACAAGTTCCTTAATATATACCTAACTTCTGTGGTTTTAATGACAGTGACCTGAGTATTGAGGGCTCAAGTGTTAACATCCACATAGCATAGAATATATATCATATTTGTATTATTGAATCTGGATTATCATGCTTGGGATTTTTTTCCTAGATCCATCAATTTACCTGTAGTTTTCATGATTTCATTTTTAACATCTGAATAATATTTATTGTATAGATGTACCATATTTTTCATTATCAATTCATCTATTGATGGACATGTAGGCTGTTCCCAATCTCTAGCTATTATGAGCACAGCAGTAATGAACATGATTGACACAGTGTTTCTGTAGTAGGATGTGGAGTCCATTTGCTATATATCCAAAAGTAGTATAGCAGGATCTTGATTAAAGTATATCTATTCTGAACTTCCTGAGAATCTACCACATTGATTTCCATAGTGGCTGTACAACTTTGTACTCCTACCTGCAGTAAAAATGTGTTTTCCATACCCTACATCCTCACCAGCATTAACTCTAAATGTTTTTAATGATATTGCCAATTTTGACTGGTATATGATTAAATCTCAATGTTGTTTTGATTTACTTTTCCCTGATGTGCAAGGATGTTGAGAATTTCTTTAAATGTTTCTCAGAAATTTGTTTGTGTGTGTATTCCATCTTTTGTGAACTCTGTGTAGTTCTGTACACCATTTTAATTGAGTTAGTTGTTCTGTACATACTATTTTTGGGGTACTTTATACATTCTGGATATTAGTACTTAATCAGATGTATAGATATATAGTTGGTAACAATCTTTCCCATTCTGTACATTCTGAACTTTGCAAGTGATTGTTTCCTTTGCAATACAGAGGAGTTTCAGTTACATAAGGTCTCACTTATTGTTTGCAGTGCCCATCCTATAGGTGTCCTGTTCAGAAAGTATTTCCCTGTGCCAATGAGTTCAAGAATATTTGCCAATTTATCTTCTATCTAATTCAGCGTATCTGGCATTATGCTGAATTTCTTGATCCACTTAAAATTGAGCTTTGTTCAGTTTGATAAATATGGATCTATTTGCATTCATCTGCATGAAGCCATCCAGTTTGAATAGCACCACTTATTGAAGATGTTGCCTTTTATTCAAATGTTGATTTCTCTCTTCCTTATAAAAATCAGGTGTCCATAGGTGTATAGACTTACATTGGGGTCTTCAATCCGACCAATCAACCTATCTCTCATGTTAATACCATGCTATTTTTGAATACTATAATACTATAGTAAAATTTGAGAATAGATGTAGTGCCACCACCAGCAGTTCTTTTATTATTTCAATTAATTTACTTATCCTTGGTATTTATGTTTCCATATTAAGCTGGAAAATGTCCTTTCAAGTAATGTGAAGAATTGTGTTGCGATTTTGATGGGAATTGTATTGAATCTCTGTACCATTTTGAATAGGATCATCATTTTTTACTATATTAATATTACCAATCCAGTAGCATGGGAGATCTTCCCATATTCTGATATCTTTTTCAATTTCTTTCTTCAATGTCTTAAAGTTTTTATTATGCAAATATTGCACTTACTTGGTTAATGTTACCCCATGATATTTTTTGAGGTTATTGTGAAAGATATGTTCCCATGTCTCTTTTTTTTCTCAATCATGTATCATTTGTATGTAGGAAGGTATAACATTTTGTGTGCTACCTTTTTATCTTTTATTTTTTTTCTGAAAATGTTTATATAATAAAGAATTGTCCCAGTGGAGTTTTTAGGGTCATTTATATATAAAATCATACCGTCTGCAAATAAAGATACTTTTACTTCTTACTTCCCAATTTGTATCCCTTTGATTTCTATTAGTTTTCATATAACTCTTGTTAAGACTTCAAGTAGTATATCAAATAAGTATATAGAGAGTTGATATCTTTGTCTTATTCCAAATTTCAGCAGAAATGCTTTGAGTTTTTCTTCATTTGCATTGACATTGGCTGTGAGTTTGCTATAAATTATCTTTGTTACAATGAGGTATGCTCTAGTATCCCAAGTATCTCCAGAATATTTGTCATGAAGGGATGATGGGTTTTGTCAATACTTTTCTCCTTCAAATAAAATGGTAATGTAGTTTTGTTTTTCAGTCTGTTTATGTGGTGTTTTACATTTATTGATAGCAAAAGTAATCAGTCTAAATTGCCGTCAACAGATGAATATATAATTAAAATAAGGTACATATACACAATGTAATTTTATTCAGTAAAAAAAAGGAAAATAATATCACAGGGAAAGGGATGGATCTGGACAATATTACATTGAAACAAACCAGGCTCAGAAAGATAAATACCTCATGTTCTCTCTCATATGTCATATGTGGTTCTAAGGTATTAAATGTCCAACAAAAGTAGGGTTTTTTCAGGTACATGGCAGGAGGCCCAGAAACTACAAAGGAGTCTGTAATATGGGAAACAAAAGAGAGGCTTTAAGGCAGAGGGTGGAGAGAGTAGTGAAACATATGAGAAATGAATGCAGAGGCAGGAATTAAAGAGACAGTATGATCCAATATGAAAGGGGTAGCAAGGATATGGCAAGAAAAAGATGGGTCTAAGCATTTAAAATTCTTGTCATTATTTTCTCAGTGTTAGATTTGCATAGCATTTACTCTGCATTTATTGAAATAAGGACTGAGGGACATGTCTGACTCTACAACATGCTTGCTTTGTAAGTCTCAAGCCCTAAGTTCAGAACACCAGCAACCATTTCAAAGTGGTGTACTGAAGCAGATATCTATAAACTGAAAACAAGGGAGTAGAGACTCAATGATTCTTAAAACTTGTTTTTCAGCCAATCTGGCTGAAACCTTCAGTTCCAGGTTCAGTGAGACACTGTCAAATAATAAGGTGGAGAATGATCGATGAAGATACCGAATGTCAATACCTATCTCGTATACACATTTGATTGTGCATGGACATGCACTTGTAATATATGTTAACACACTTGTATACACTCCTCATGCAGAAACATTATAAATAATCAAAAAGAAATACGAAAACATTGTTAGGCATACATTCCTAAAAATCATCAAATATGAAATTGAACAAAAAATTAAATGTTTTTTATGGGTCAATTTACTATATGAGTTTGTTAACATATTGATTAAAGTCATCTAAATGAGATGTGTTTGATTGCTGTATGACTGTCATTGAGGAAATGTAAACAAATATGTATTTATCCTAGTGGATTACTGAAGATGTTCTGAAGAAACTATTTCATATTTCTTATAGTAAACTAGTGAGATTATTGAAGTTACATAGGTGAGTCATTAGAGACAAGAAAATGAATAACAACATGAAAAGAGAACTGCATGAACTAAAAAACTATCTCCATCATAGGTGATAATTCAAAAAAATCTACATCCCTAGGTCTTTTTGCAGAAATTGAAGGCAACCACACCGTTTCTTCTCTCTGACATTGTTATTGCTTATGTATCCTTGAAAGGGTCCTTGAATTTTTTTTTTGTTTCAGGGACATACAGAGATATGTACATTTAATTTGCTTCCTGGACCTCAAAAAGTTCTTTCCTCCAGAAAGGGCATATTATTTAACTAAATTGAAATCGTTACACAACAGTGACTCATCAGTCATATAAACATACCTTTAACATTTCATTTTTATGTAGTATTTTTCTCATATCTAGCGTAATGCATGACTTCTACTTGCTTATTTTGCAATTTTATTAAGGCAGTGTCTATTTACAAACCATGTGAAGAACTTCCAGTATTGTTATCCCTCTTTCACTTTATGTAAATCTGAAAACAGAAAAATAAAAGTTTATATAAATAATTCTATTTGATACAGTTAAAAAATGAGAAGACAGGATTCAATCTAAATCATTTGCTATGATTTGTTATCTACTCCTGAGTTAAATTCCAGCTTTTGTTATAAGAGACTACATCATATAACCACTTATATATTCATTTTCTTATACATGATGTCTACCTTTAATCAAAGCACCTTGACTTGCACACCTTTCCTGTTTTTTTTTTTTTTTTTCTGATTCAAGGTCTCTGTGTAACAATAGGCTAGCCTAGAACTCATGATACTTCTCTCTCTCCTGTTAGGAATTCAAAGATTACATATGCACTGACAGTCCTAATTATCTTGCGCACATTTCTATTCAACATGAGCTTTTTAATTTAATTTTTATACATTCTTCAAAAATGTCATATATAAATATAATGTACCTTTATCATACCCACATCTCCCTCCCTCTTTTTAAATGAACACCTCCCTCCAAAATTCCAAGACTCTAACCTCTAACCTGATATCAAATTTCTAAGAATTCAATCTCCCCAATCCCCCAGAGATTGCAGAATAAAAGCAACAGATTCTGATCAGGCACTTGGAAGTTCCAAAAAGAGGCAGCATACCTTGAACTTTCAAAAAGAGTATATCTTGGGAAATCTGCTAATATCCTTATTCTGCCCATAGGGAAATCTTTGTGCCATTTTTCTATCCTTAGCTGAGAAAAAAATCTTAAAGTCTGTAATCCATCCTCTCAAACTCTTGTCACCATGTTGCTGGGTCCTGCATCCTGATCATTGTGTGGCAGGGACCTTGAGATACCACTTCTGAGATTAAATAATGCCTTCTCTATCTTTTGAGGTCAATCTAAGTTATTGTTCTTCCTTTCTGCCAACAAATTTAATTCTTACCTTTGTTGATGAATGTAGGCAAGGGCTTCCTGGGATATTTAGAGCCCTACTGGGATGCTTCCTAGCTAGACTTATATCTTATGTCTTAGCTGCTATTTCTTATGTTTCCTTAACCTTCTAGAAGTACTCTGACTTCGAGCACTCTATGGCTAAATGACAGGTGGCATGCCACACTAAGATCTCTCCCCATCTGGGGCTGTGGTTTCTAGAAGCCTCATTTTTATATGAGGAGAGCAAGAGTTTTGTTAGGATATGTTAAGACTCATCATTGGCATGAGTGTTAATTTCTCTTCTGCTTATCTCCTAATTCAACCTCTAACACTTGAGAAGACCATTGTTGGCATTTCCAGAGCAACAATACTAACCACTCTCTTGCTTTGAAAACAAGTAGGAATGGAGCCTGTCAATACCCAAAGGTATCCTGGAATTTCAACTCCTTTTCATGCCCAGAGTATATTTATTATTCTCATCAGTACCTTTAGGAACACCTGAGAAATGCCTGGAAACATTGATCTAGCACAATTTGTACCTCTGGGAGGTGTCCCAAAGTGGGAAATTAGCCTGACCCATTTAAACTTACAAAACGGTCAATCACCCTTCCATGCCCCCCCCAAAGCCTTTGCTTGTCTATTGTTGGAAGTATTAAGACAACTCTATGTAGTTAAAAGGGAGGTTTATTTTGTGGGTTAAGTTACAAGTAAAGTGCTAGGTCCGGGAACGATGTAGTGCAGTCCAGCAGTGTTCTGTGGAGAACTCTGCTCTGTCTAGTTCCAGCATCCAGGATCCATGAACCAAGAGAGCCTGCACATCTGTGTCTCAGGTCTTAAGGACTCCTGCCCCAGCCCTACCTTGTAGGCATGACAGTTACCAGAAGCCTCAATGGGGGTAGTTCTTCCAGGCCAAAGCTGGAACAGCTACCCACTACACTTTTCTTCCACAAAATTTCAAACAACTTGGCCTCAAATCATTTCTTAAAGCTTTCCATCAATTCCAATTTTCTATTCAAATCTGACTTCAATATCCACTTCACAATCCAAACTACTGGTTTGAATTTCTTATCCTTGTTCTGTGGAACACTGATTTTTCTCCAAGAAAATGGCAAATGGTCAGAGGTTTTCTATTTCTAGGCCTTCTTTCATTTTCAGTTCCATCCTTCCCTTTGTTTCTCAGACTCCACTAACCAGGTCATACTAGCTTTGAGCTTCTAAACCTAATTACCCAGACTTTCTCTTAGATCCTGATCCTGCACATGAGTCCCCTCTCTATCAGACTTCACCTGAAGCTACCTCTGCACCTGTAGGTTCTCTTTCCTCTGTGCTGTCTCCTTTATTTTCCATTGGTCTACTTAAATGTTCTTTCTCAGTTACAAAATATATCTCCTATTCTCATCCCTTACCCTCACCATCCCTTCTCTGCTCCTCACTCCCTCCAATCTACCAACCCTTTTTCTTTCCTCTATTCTGTACCATTCCCTCTATCCCCACATTATACAATTCCTTAACCTCAGCCTCAGGCTACTCTACTTAACACAGTTCTGCAGTCCAAACTCTCACCCCATTCATAGACACTACCTCTCCACATATATCTTCCCTCCCCATTGGCCTTGTCTCTCCAATCTACCCTTGATTCTATTTCTTCTCCTCCACTCATTAATCACATAGCCCATCCTTCCATTTTCCCTTCACAAAATTATGGTTTTGGAAAGTCCATGTTCAGGTTTTTCAAATGGCTGTCATCTTTCAAACATAGGAATGCCTATGCAGTTTTTCCAAAGACCCCTCTAAATTTAAAAAGGGTATTTTTGTTATGTTTTGATTTTTCAAGGCAGGATTTCTGTGTAGCCCCAGCTGTCCTGGAACTTTCTCTGGAGACTATATTGGCCTCTAACTCACAAATCCACCTGCCTTTGCCTCCTTCGTGTTAGGATTAAAGGCTTGAACCAATACCAATCGGCCTAAAAAGGAATATTTTTTTAATGATTCACACAGCGTGTTATTTACTCTGGTAAGATTCCTACTGTATTCTGATTTCCATACTCACACCCAATGAAACATAACATATCTGTCAGTCAGCTACTCAATATGTTGACAGTTTATATCAATAAAACTGAACAATCCCACAATCCCAATGGAAAGTATGCTACCCTCTGATAGGAACCCAACTGGAATTAGCAAACAAACCAGCCTACTGATAGACACAGGAGAGACCATGTGATATCCTGTCTCCTAATATGAATATAAAAAACCAGCTACAGCTGATTAGGAGAATAATCTAGGTAATCAATGTAATCACTTCTCTTTTCATTACCTTGCAGTGCCAATTTATATATATATATATATATATATTCAAGACCCTAGTGTCTTCAAGGGCCAGCTCTTCATTCACATTCAATTTATCTCTTAGTCATCCCTGATAATTGTAAAAGTACTTCAAAAATTCAAACCAGGTTCCAAGAGACCCAATAAATTTCTTCTGAATCAGATATTCAAGGCTTTTAGTAATATGGAGGAGAAATCCATATAGGAAAAGGAGACACACCTTAAACTTAAATACTAATTGCTAACATCCCCAAAAAAGACAAATCAGCCTATGTCATCAGGCTTCCAGCACCTCCAAATATCTCCTGAGAAATGTGCTATGGTAGAGTGAACCATTGAGCATTTCTCTAGTCCCAGGCCTTCCTCCAAGCTCTGCCCCAGCTGCAGACAAAAGGGACAATGAAAAATGAACTGTCTTCGGGAGATATATCACTACTGGCAGGAGTCCATTGATTTCCAAGTCTCACCAAGCATGCTGTTACTCATGGAATGATGAGGACTGGTTTTATCAGTCCCTCCCACTTTTTTAGATACATGAAATCTCAGGATAACTGGGGTAGTGCCTGGCTATCTATTTCTGGAATTCTATCTTGGTGCTCCAAAAATTTTCAGAACTCCTCCTCCCATTCATCATGAATATAGAGGTGCCTAGAAAAAAACCAAAGATGACCCCAGCATTCTACTAATCATTTGGAAAAAGAACACTCTTTGCCTTCTTTATATTTTTCCTTCTTTTCAAACTCCACTTTCAGGATGGGATCTTCTAAAACATGTTAGGACAGTCATTTCTTCTCCCCTGCAGTGGATAAAGAAAATGAGATGACCCATGTCCAAACATTAGGCAAAGCCAGGGAAACCCTGGCAAAGAGGCAGAGAAGTGATTGTGGGAACCAGAGGCACCAAGAACATCAGCAGAACAGGTCCCACAGAACCAATTAAACTTTGTGAGCACATGGGGGCTCACAGAGACTGAAGCATCAAAAATAATGGAATCAACATGGATCCCCTTTAGATCCTCTGCAAACATGCAGTGGTTATTTAGCTTGAGGATTTTGTGGTATTCCTAACAGTGGGATTGGAGGTGTCTCTGACTATTTTGCTTTCTCTTGAGACTCCTTTCCTCCAATTGGGTTGTCTCATCAAGCATTGATATGAGGATTTGTGCTAGTATTATTGCATCTTGTTATGCCATGTTCAGGTGATATCAGTAGGAGGCCTGCTATTTTCTTGAGGGAAAAATAGGGGAGACAGAAGGTAGAAGGAAGCAGCTAGAAAGAGTAGAGGGAGGGGAGATGGCAATAGGGATGTACTATATGAGAGAAGAGTAAATAAAAGAAATAAAAAGGTAAATTAAAAAGATAAAGTGTTATGCATCAGCTAGGAGGAAAAAAAACACATCAACATCAAAGACTCCAATCTGAGTAAAATATTAAGACTATATCAAGCTATAACTCACTACTAGACTAGGAAGATGGAGGCAGTTAACTTTCTCACATGATCTGAGAGAGAGAGCACATTCATATGGACTCTGAGAATGTTAAAGAAACCTTTTACTCTCAGCATTCAGGAGACAAAGGTAGGTGGATCTCTGTGTTCAAGGACATCCTACTCTATAGAGCAACTACCAGGACAGACAGAATTTCAGAGAGAAATTCTGTCTCAAAAAATCAATAAGTAATAATGATAATTAAAATGCTGAATGATACTAATTTCCAAAACAACTGGCAATCTGGTATCACAAGTAATGAAACATTTCTCTCTCATTTTTAATGTTTTTTAAGTATTGTTTACTTAAAACTTTTAAATCATTTATAACATTTACTATTTCATCCAGGAGTGATGAAATAACACCCTTTTTGGTTTTAATGAAGTACAAGTGAAGATATTATGTCCTTTTATGTTATAACAGTCTTCTTACACTAAAACCTTAGCTAATTGAAAACTAATGTTTTAGGGACTCTAGCTTTTATTGTTTTTTTAAACAAAACAAAAATGCATTCTCATTATTCATTTTAATTTGAAAGAAAAATTTCTATATTTTAAATTCAAGTTTAACTCTATTTACTCTAGCTAGAGATGTCTAAAGATTTGTGTTAATTTTTTTTTGTTTGAATTATATAGATGACATAAATCTCTAATAACATTCATGATGTTTTATACCTTAGGCACTAATGTTTCATGATTTAATTGGTATCTAAAATGGCTTTTTTAAATTTTATAATTTAATTTTATATATCAGCCACAGATTCCTCTATCCTCCCTCCTCCTGCCCTTCCAACCTCTCCTCAGCCCACCCCCCATTCCCATCTCCTTCAGGGAAAGGACTCTCCTGGGGATTCAGCTCAACCTGGTAGATTCAGTTGAGGATGTTCCAGTCCCCTCCTCCCAGGCTGAGCAGTTTCCCTGCATAGGCCCCAGGTTCCAAACAGTAAAATGTCATATAGTACAAGTAGTCAGAATTTGAAAAGTAATGATTTTCATGGAAAATATTTTATGGAAATAAGGTGAAGGAGGTAATACTACAGTGAGCATTTCCAAAGTCCTGTTTTTATTCATTTAAATTAATGTGAGATAGTTCATTGAGTACAAATAACTGTAAATACAATGGAAAACAATCTACTTAAAATATATAATTTTTGGTTATTTTAATTACATTAATCCATCATCTCTTAATTTCATCCCATTAGACCAAAGTGTGTTGCTAATTATTTTATTTTAGGTATAGAAATCATATCATATATCTCATGTGAATGATATGTCAGTTACAGAATGGAAAACCTCACATTTGGACAATGATGGCTAATAGTTTTGATATGAACAAGGAATGTTTTCCTAGCTGACTTCACAAGCTCTTCAGCTCCTCAGAGTGCTGTCCTCCTCACTGCTCATGCTCATCCACATTAGATACCAGAAAGGAGAATTCCGAGCTATACAGCCTTGAAATATTTAATAATATGGCCCTGCTGCATGAACAAACTATGTTTTTGGCCAACAAATGAAACTTGTGAATGAGAACTACAGCAAAGTAGCTGTGTCTGCTGTCCAGTTTATTACAACTTCAATACTGTGGAGTGTGGTGATATTTTAATTGTGCTGAAATGTGATTGTATTTGTATGTTAATAAATAAAGTTTTCCTTGATATCAGAGGTCATAGTGAGCCAAGAACAGAAGTCAGATGTTGGTAGCCCATACCCTTAATCCAATCACATGAGAGGCAGAGTCTCTATGTATTCAAGGACACAGCCAAGCATGGAGACATGGGCCTTTAACCCCAGTACCAACCATAGAGACCTGGATGTCTGTATAGACAGGCAGTGACGATTAAGTCATGTGGCTGAGCTTAGTGCCAATGAGAAAGCAGAACAGAAAGGCAATAAAAACACAGGTGACAAAGGAAGACTTCTCTCTGGGGAAGTGACAGTGGTGAGGTGGTAAGTTTTGGCTATTACCTCTGTATTTGGCTTTGGGTTTTTTATTTAATAAGACTGTTTAGAAATTTGACTCAGTGGAGAGACTGTAATGTTACAGGCCCAGAGGCTACTTTCCTTATCTTGGGCTAACTTTAGAACTTGAAACAGCCATTCATTGCCCAGTTCAGTGTCAGAAATAAAATTCTGTGACTAATAGGTTTACAATTTTGAAATCTATAAATTTAGTAGATCCACTGTCTTCACCAACCAAAAAACTAAGCTCATCATCAGATAGTATCTTGGGAAAAACTTCCCCCATCTTGCTGTAACCACTTCTTTGATGAAGCTATCTATAAAACTTCATGTAATTGATTCCACTTTGAAACATGAAATCAGAGATAACCTAAACCTGTTTTCTCAGGCCACTTTCCCTCAAATGTCTACAAAAGAATCCCTTAAAGATGAGAGCTGCATTTATTTTTTTTGTGTGTTGACAAAAGAAAGGCCCTTTCTCTGCATCTCCAGCCATTTTCTGATACGAAAGGAAGTTTCTTTGGATGCATCTCACTGACTACCAACTGCAACAGGCTCTCTGGTTGAAGCCACACCCAGTCACAACATTTATGGACTTCTTGACACCACTGATAAGCTTCATTTTCAAGGCACTTCTTTTTCCTTTACTTCAGACAAGATAGAGATCTTTAGATTGATACTTTATACCCTATAATTCATAACTTTATCTCACCACTCCTGTTCTTCTTTCTTAACTAAACACTGAAGGGCAATATAAATGTGGCAGCTATGCAGTCCTAAAACAATATTAATTCAACAGGTGACATTTGGAAATTGGGATCAACATGCCATACCCTCCTATTGATTCTCATATGACTACAACTACCTATACTACTACTATTACTGCTGCTGCTGCTGTTGCTGCTGCTGCTACTACTACTACTACTACTACCAACACCAATAATAATCCTGATGCTTCTTATGTTAGCCAATGTGGTTACCAGAGAATAACTAACTAAAATAATATCCCTAGCTATCTTCTGTTTTGGACAGTGCTACCGGCTAATATGGGAACTTGTTTCCTCTGATTATTTACTCATTTCTCTGATCACAAAAGCCCACTCACTTACAATGTGACCTCCCTTCCCAAACTGTCTATATCCCAGACCACACTTTTCCATAATCATTCTCACTCTGACAATGGAACTTTTAAAGGAACATAATCCCCCTTTATCCTCTGTTTTATGAATGCTCCCCTACCTTTATCATACAGCCAACAAGAAATTTCCTGTACCTCTTTCAGCTTGGCTTATGTTCCCTATAGGTCTTCATTTCAGTCACACTGACACTCTGAAATAGAACACAAAGGGAGCATACCATTGAATGTTTATGAGTTTGAGTTCATAAAGGAAGAGTTCTGGAATGTTCAAAACAGCAAACAGTAATCCATCAATTCTTTATAATTTCTAAATGTTTTTGCTCTTCTCCACAGAATTGATTAAAAGGAAATGAACAAACCTAGATAACAATAGCCTCTCAGGCCACTTTATATGTCTGTAGGACCTACTTCCCTATATATATATATATATATATATATATATATATATATATATATATATATCCTGATTTTTAATCTTCTGACATATCAATACAATCTCCCCTGCCCCATGTTTTCCCCAAGGAACACCTATACTCCCCTACAGCATAAGGTACTTTAGAAAGGATCCATCTTGCTAATGTTTCCACCTTCAATCTATCTGCATTTACCCCATGTGATAATATTGTTAGAGAAGGGAGAGAGATCTGACTTCCAGGGCTAGAAAAATCTTCCAAACATAAAGCCTCCCTGTTCACATGTTGTTCTACCACTATTTGTAAGCTTCTAAACACTTACACTTTTTTTGAGACAGGGTTCTCTCTCTCTCTCTCTCTCTCTCTCTCTCTCTCTCTCTCTCTCTCTCTCTGTGTGTGTGTGTGTGTGTGTGTGTGTGTGTGTGTGTGTGTGTTTGAGACAGGGTTCCCGTGTATAGTTTTGGTGCCTGTCCTGGAACTCACTCTGTAGCCTAGGCTGGCCTCAAACTCACTCCTGAATGCTGGGATTAAAAGCATGTGCCACCACCACCCGGCTTGAAGATATGTTTTTTGAGGGGGACTCACATGTTTTATCCACATTTCCTTAAAATCAATATATTCTAGCTCAAGAAAACCAATCTTTCATAGTCTTATCACAACCATTTACCAGCTTGTCCCTAGTCTATTTTTATATTAGAGAAGAGGTGAGCTACAAATGAGAAACCACAAATCCCTATTCCATGTCTGTTGTACCTGACAGGACTGTTCTCAGTTTGCAGGTCAACTGCCTACAAAGGTCTTCCCAGTTGGATGGGCACTTATAATCTAGTCTTGCTCTTACCATTTCTCATAACACTCCAGATACCCATATCCTCAAGCTAATCTCTACAATAATAAAAAAAAGAGAGAACTATGTAGATCATCCTGCCATGAGAAACACTGGGGTGTTCTCTCTGGGCTTAGAATATGAGCAACAAGGGTACACATATCTTCACAACAATTCACTTCTCTTTCTTACCAACTCTAAGGAATTTCAGCACAGTTGGAACCCTGCTCAAGATCAAGTAAATATGTTGACCTCTGTGAAGCTCCAAAACTACCTTCTAACTGACACCCACAGAGGAATTTGGCATCTCCAACAGGAGCATAGTGCTTGTACACCATCAACAACAACAACAAAAAAACCCCACAGGTATGAAACGCATAAAACATCCAACATGTTTTCTCTGAATGGGATCTTAGTTCCCTTCCAGCCTGCCTCTTCCAACTTATTACTTATTACTCTTCCTCCTTATCCTCATACTTCTAACATTGTCTTGTCTTTTAAGACTTTTAGAGAAATCCCTCTTGAACCATATCATTTTTACCACTTGGATTTACCACACAAGATGGAATGAAAACCATGTTTTGTTTTGTTTTTAAGTTACTCCAAATTCCATATGCCTCCCAAAAGTGACATTCTTTCTATTTAGTGTGACATAATTACTTCAAAAGACATTGTGCTACTATCTTTTGTATATAAAATGTTTTGAATAAAGATTACCCTCCACCACTCCCAAATAGCCAGGGCCATAAACTGAGCTCAATGTTCCAGTAACCCAGACTCCCTGAAATTTCTGGAAAAACAAAAGCCACTGATCCTCATACCTAGACATCTGGTGGTTACAAAAAGAAACAACAGACCCTACATTTTCAAAACTAACTTAATCTAGGAAATCAGCTTCCTCATCATGCTGCTAACCAACCCCCATTCTCCCTTCTCTATCCCTAGATATTAAAACTCGAGCTTAAATTATGTACTCTGCATTCTTTCAAAGTCTGATTACTGTTTTCCTCAGTGTGGCATCTTGATTACCATGTAGCCAGATATTAAGAAACCACCTCTCAGGTTAAGCAAATGCTGCTTTAGGTGTTCAGGTCAACAAAAATTCTCCTTTTTCATTTATTTCTACAAACATTATTTTTACTTCAGAACATCACCACCCCTTGTCCCAGAAATTCCCCATTATTTATATCTTACAACTGCATTTCCCCCTATGTGATTTTTATTTATTTTCTCAGTGTACTCTACAAATTCATATGTTTCCCCCAGCTTGGCTTAGGAGTAGAAAAGGGTTGAAACATTAAGTAAAGACTCACCCTCAATTCAGCACAAATCACATTGTTCCCTGGGAAACTGTGAAAGTCATTGAAATGATGTACAAGAGGTACTTAAAGGTTTTCATATGAACAGAAGTATATAAATGCAAGTATTTTTAAATGATGATTATAGATATTAAACCTCCTGGGAAATTAGCTAAATCTACTTTGGGAACTCTTTGTAAAGAAATTAGTCTCATGATTTAGCAACACATGATATAGGTCATGAGCCAATATTTAAACAGTTAAGACCATTTACTAGATACAAGGGTACCACTTATCGAAAGACTACATTTATTTAAGTACAGTACTCCTCAAGTTAAAAGCTATTATTTTCTAGAGTTCATAAAATTTCATGTGGCCATTATTCTATGTGTATGAGTATATGTGCATAATTATGCTAGACCAGTAAGTTAGCAAGTTTATAACCATACTAGTTTGTTCCTCCATTTTTAATTAAATCTCCTTTAAGTTTAATCAATTGATTTAACAAATTTATACTAAGCATTTAGAGGCAGCTTCAGTATTAAGCTGTAATTTTTCTGGGGCAGTTAGAGTATTAGTTTATCTCTTAGGAATACTTAAATCAACTATTGAAAACTTCTAAAACACTAGAAAGCAAACCTTCATTTTCAATTGTAATAGAAACCTACTTCATTATAGCATGAAATAACTAATTTTTCTCTTTTCTAAATATGCCACTTCATTTCATGGTCCAAATATACAATATACATGTATATTTTTTGATGATTTGAAAAAAATTGGCCCCCATAGTGTTACTATTAGGAGGTATGGCTCTGTTGGAGTAGGTGTGGCCTTGTTGGAGGAAGAGTGCCACTGTGGGGGTGGGCTTTGAGGTCTCTTAGTGTGACACTCAGTCCATTTCCTGATGCCTTCTGATCATGATGTAGCCAGCACCATGTATGCTTGCATGCCACCATACTCCCCACAATGATGATATGGGACCAATCATATGAAATTTTAAGTGAGCCACCCCAATTAAATGTTTTCCTTATAAGAGGTTCCATGGTCATGGTGTTTCTTCACAGCAATAGGAACCATAACTAAGATATATATACACACATACATATGTGTATATATATATATATATATATATATATATATATATATATATATATAATGTATATTGGTTATTCATAGTTGTCAATAAATCAGTTTTAATAAATATTAATCACTCTATTTTAGCTCTCAGAATATATTTGGAGATCATTAAACTGTTTGTAAACTTTTCATTATTTTATCCCAAGTATAAAATAATGAAAAGCTAAATAGCAGTATTCTAAAGGTTCTGGCCTATGTTTCTTACTCTTCATGTCACAAGTATCTTATAGTATATCTTGCAAACCCATATTGTGATTATGAATAATGTGATAAAATTATTTCTAGAGGTATGTTTTGTTAAAATCATAATACTAAGTTAATTCACTGAAATTGTTTAGTATTAATACTTGGCTATTATTGATTATCACAAATAATAGATGGTAACAGAAACTATAAGAGAAATAATAGTCTAAAAGATGTATTATGTAAATATATTCAAGCATAAAAAAAGGTTTGCTATGAAATTCTTTGACTTATTCCAACTCACATAAAATTATCTAGCTTTATTTTTAACTATTTCATTGATGGAAATGATAATATATCACAACATTTGAGCATTAATTTATGTTATTGTGGAGGGATTTGGGGGTAATATTAACATAGGTACATCTTAATTTTCAGTATTTAAAATGGGGCCTTGGTAGGTATTCTTTTTTTTTTTCTGAAGTAGTGACCAAATCCTTCATTAATGGATGGTCTGAGACTTTTGTAACCAAAGATTGTAATGTAGTTTTCCACTGACTTTAGTCATAGGACATGGTAGCACCGTGAGTTGAACTAAAAGACTACTGTCAACCTGTGGGCCATATATTAAAATCCTCCATATCAAATATTTACATTACATATAATAACAGTCACAATATTACTGTTGTTTATTAGCAATGAAATAATTTTTTGGTTGGAGGTCAACACAGCATGAGGAAGGTTTAAAAGGTTAAAGCATTATAAATGTGTGAACCACTGCCATAAAGAATCTCCTGTATTGCAAGACATAATCTTTCTTGCCTCCATTTGTGGAGACGCAATCCAATTTACCCTTGGTAATATAGATCAGTCACCACTCCTAAGACTTTTGTTCATTTCTTAACCTATTGGCTTAAAGCTATCAGAAGCCCAAAGTGAGCAGGGAGAAGTCAGAGCTTCTTCCTCAATAGAACATTTGTTGTGTCTCCTGACAGGACCATTCCTCCCTCTGTATCCAAAACTTCTAGGCTAGCAGAGCTTAAGGTTTCAGGAACTTTAAGTAAAGATTTTGTCAGTGGTTCAGTAGGAGTTGTAGTGAATGGAACTGCTGTGGGATGATCTGTATACTGTGAATTTGTTGCTCTGATTGGTTGATAAATAAAATGCTGATTGGCCAGTAGCCAGGCAGAAAGTTTAGGTGGGATAAACAGACAAGGGGAATTCTGGGGAATGGAAGACTGAGTCAGAAGATACCAGCCCACATCCAGGGAGCAGCATGTAATGGCACACAGATAAAGCCACAGAACATGTGGTGACTTATAAATTAACAGAAATGGGCTGAGTTTAAGTGCAAGAGTTAGTCAGTGGTAGGCCTAAGCTAATGGCCAAGCAGGTTTAATTAATATAAGTTTATGAGTGATTATTTGTGGCTGTGGGGCTCAGCAGGACCAGAAAAACCTTCATGGAACCATTCACATTTCCACTTTTTGTTTCCTGTCTTTGTAAATCCTTACTATAAGAGAAACAATACCACATATTGGAGGGTATCTCAAAGTTTATATTGCCTTCTAGAGAACTCTGCCATAGATTTCCAGAATATTGTCACATAATTGTTGCTGTAACTGTGCCTTCAAATGGCCATTTCATCATTTTATCACTTAAAGCCAGCTTCATCAGTATGGTAAGGAACATGTTAAGACCAATGAACTCCAAGAGCATAGGTCCACTGTCATACTTCTTTATGAACTAATATTCTATTGATTATCATGATTGTAGGTGTGGTGTTTTGAGTAAGAATGGTCCTCATAGACTCACATGTTTAAATATTTGGTCATCAGGGAGTGGCACTATTAGGAGGAGTGGTATTATTGTAATAGGTTTAGTGTTGTTGGAAGAAGTATGTCACTGGGGAAGGAGGGCTTTGAGGTTTCAGGTATTGAAGCCGGAACTATTGTCTCATTCTCTTCCAGCTGTCTGCTGATCTGGATATAATACCTCCTTCTCTAGCACTAGTCTGCATGTGTATAATTTATACTTCCTGCAAAGGCAATAACTAACTAAACCACTAAACCTATAAGCCAGACCCAATTAAATGTTTTCCTTATAAGAGTTTCCACAGTTATGGTATCTCTTCACAGCAATAAAATTGTAATTAAGACAGTTGGTAAGATATTTGGTGAGTCCACATATATTAGTTTGGGCTGAAATATTATGTTGAAGAAAATAAAGTCCATAACCAGACTAAATATGTATTCCATTAAGGACAAAGTGTTGCCCTTTCTGTGTAGGAAGTGATCTCATGTAGTCAGTCTCCACCAGATCTCTGGTTTGTGACACTGGGGGCTCACTTTTTGTCTTTGCTGATGGTGTATCTAGAACTTAGAAACAACTGTAATCAGAATATCCTTTATAAGTAAATATCCATGTGGTAAAACCCATGCATAACTCCACTCATTGTAGACACATTTTTCCCAAGACCATTGAGTAATGACTGAAGTGTCAGAAAAAAGAGGCTTACTCTGAAAACAAGGGGTTATATTACTCACTTTATTGCTTATCTCCTTCTCTGCTGAATCCATCATTTGATTAATGTTTACATAGGACAAACATAACTCCACATCTTTTTCTACTTGTAGAGATTGATCCACAAAATACTTTCTGAAAAGTATCTCTCACCAATTTTCCAATCATGCTAGTTTGAAATCCTTGGCCATTCAGCCAATGCTTTGGTTGCCTACTATGCATCAGTAAACAATCATATCTATCATTATTTTTTCTTTCTAATCAAAATGTCTGATCATATACACTTCCTGATATGCTGTACACTGTCAAGATTTCCCTTCCCTGTGTGTTTTAAGGTTGGTCCAGAAATAGGTCTACCTTATTTAGATTTTCTATTGCTATTATGAAACACCATGAACATAAAGCAAGTAGGAAAGGAAGGGCTTATTTGGATTATAATTCTCTATCACTATCATTGAAATAAGTCAGTACAGAAACTCAAATAGGGCAAAAGCCTGGACACAAGAGCTTATGTAAATACCATGAAGGTGTGTTGCTTACTGGCTTGGTGCTCATGGCTCACTCAGCTTGATTTCTTTTTGAACCCAGGACTACTAGCACTGAGCTGTCCATACCCACAATGGTATGAGCCTTCCCCTTTAATTGCTAATAAAGAAAGTGAAATATAGACTTGTCTGTGACAGGATCTTATGGAGACATTTTCTTAATTGAGGTTCCCTCCTCTCAGATTACTTTGGTTTGTGTCAAGTTTATATAAAACTATCCAGCAAGTGGTCATAATGTTGCAGCTGTCTATTTCTGAGTAGTGTCTACATAGCGTGCAGGATCATCAGTAAACCAGGCCTTTCTTTTCATCCTCCATCATAGAGTATTCCTATGAGGCTATAGATGCATAATTGGAAGCAGAAATGACTATAAGAGGAATAATTATGATTAGAATTTGTGAAACTTGTTCATGTTGTTTCCATTTTTAGGACCTATTCAGGCCAGATCACATGTATACTACTTCCATTTGTTAATAAACTGTTTCTGTTCATGAAAAGCCCAGAGCAAATGGTAACTTGGTGGTTAATTGTCAACTGTCCAATTCCTGCTAAGGCCCAAATAGAAGTCCAGGATCTGCCTCTCAAAGGTAAAATATCTATCTGTACAGGAAGGCAGAACTTTGTTTTAAAATCCTAACAATCTCCACTGTAAGCCACCTTTAGGCCCTGCTAAAGGCTCCAATCAGCATCTCTATCTGCTACTGATACCTCAATTACCATCAGGTATTCTGGATCATATGGTTCAAGTGGTAGAGCACCCTACACAGCTACCTGGATGTGTTAGAGAGCCAAATACACTTCCAGGCCCCACTCAAAGCCAGCAGATTTCCAAATCATTTGACATATGGGTGGAAGTAAAATGCCCAAGTGAGAAACGTGCTCCTACATATCAAAATGTGCCCACTAAGCAGTGTGCTTCTTTCTTGGAGGCTGAAGTGCTATGGATATCACTCTACATGTTGAATGTGTTGCTCCGATTAATTGATAAATAAAACCCTGCCTTGGCCAGTAGCCAGGCAGGAAGTATAGGTGGGACAAACAGAAAAAAGAATTCTGGGAAGTAGAAGGCTGAGAGGAATGGCACACAATGTGGGGCTTGCACCTACGACCCTGAGATTAATAGTGTCATGCTCTAACACCTGAGCTAGCCAGGGGAGACCAGAAGACAGGCAAATTCATTCATGCATTCCCTGCATCTTGCCATGTGATGCCCTTTGCTAGCTCTCCATCAACAAGACCTCCACCGGGGCAAACCAGTGCTCCTCATATGATTTTAACATTCCAGGGTTGTGAGCCAAAACAACCCCCACTTTCTTTATAACTCAAATTTAGGAGTATTGTGTCCTTGGAAATAGAAAACTGAACATCACAATTCTGATGTGCTATTGATCATTTTATAAATGAAGTTCCAGGTCTACAGATATCAAGGTTGCCCAAGGTCATGCAGATGCTAAGGGCAGGGTCTCTCTGAACCCAAAGTCTGTGCTAATAGTTATGAAAAGAAAACAGCCTCCCAAAAGCCCAAGGTGACAGGATGCGTAAGGGACTGTTCTAGGACTACAAGGAGGTCCAGATCCCTAAGTCCTGCCTCCCCTGAGAAACTGTGGGGTTTGACTTATTCCTTATGACCCAGGGAGATGTGGAGAACAAAGACTCCTTCATATGGAAGTATTTCTTTGCTCTAGCACTCTGTTCCCCTGGCTGTACCCCCCCTGCTCACACTTCTCCCAGTCTGCCAGCATTTCTTCCTGCCCTCCTCCCTCTCTCTAGGTTCAGCTCTTTTCCCTTCTTTGAGAACAATTGAGCCTGTACTTATCATCCAGTGACAGGAAGAAAATGAGCTGGGAGCTTGTCCCTGTCCATCTCACTTCCTTTTCCAGCTTTAGAAAGGATAAACTTTCTGAAACCCCCAATGGAAAGAAGGGGGCTTGAGATGGAAGGGCTTGGAGTCCCTGAGAACTTAAGCCAGGGTGGTGGCCCTAAAGGCTCCTGGAGAAGGTGGCTTAAAGTGTTAGCTAACTTGGCTAGAATTAGATTCTGCATAAGATGGACAATAAATCTGAGCCATTCCTCCAACCCCAAACCCTACACATATGCCAATCCCCAAGTTCACTTGAAAGAGACCCAGCATACATATACTGCATACATATCCCCTGACCTTAATCAAAGACATAGCTCAAGCTTTCTACTTAGATATCACTTCATTCCAGCATAGGTGGGTAACAAGACAAAAATACATGTGATCAAGAATGGGAAACCAAATTTGGTCTGTGATACTTGACTGTGAGTCTTGAGCTAAAAATATTTTTATTTTTATTTTTTAGACAGGGTCTCACTATATAGCTCTGGCTGCCCTGTAACATGCTGTGTAAACCAGGATGGCCTTAAGCTCACAGAGATACTCATGCCTCTGCCTCCTGAATGCTGTGAATAAAGGCATGTGCCACCACCTCTGACTTAGTATTCTTTTCTTCCAGTAAGAACTGAACCTTTTTTCAACTATTTTTGAAAACATAAATATTATATATGAAATAAAACAACTTGAAATTCTTGTTTGATATCCAGAACACTGTCAGTGATGAAGTTGAAATACAATGTTCAATACTAAAAAAAAGTGACTGAGAGACTCTCACCCTGTGGGCTGAAGACAGATGCCCCAACTTTACAGAGAAACTTTGGATGACTGTCCATACTGCCAGCTGTCTCTGTCTACTCTCGCAAGACTCCCCATAGTTGCTTGTGTCCTTCTCCCATTTCTCAGGTATTGTTTTATTCTTCTGAGGTCTTTGATGTAGTTGAAGACTAGATAGTTATAATTTCTTTAGTTATGATAAAAGATAAGTTAGATATGAAACCTTAGACTCACAAATATAGGATAGATAGGATATCTGTAATTTTGCCAAATACAAATCGACTAGATATTATAAATAGACTACATATATAACTGTAATTCTTGCTTGATAATTGTTTTGTTATATCTAATTTTACTCTGTTAAAGTGAAAAACTTCCCTTTTGAAAAAAAAAAAGAGAGGAAGTGCTGTGGATATCGCTCTGCATGTTGAATGTGCTGCTCTGATTGATTGATAAGTAAAATGCTGATTGGCCAGTAGCCAGGCAGAAAACATAGGATAGGCAGAACAAACAGAGAAGAGAATTCTAGGAAGTAGAAGGCTGAGAGGAGATGCCAGCCTGCTGTCCAGGGAGCAACATGTAAAGGCAACAGGTAAAGCTATGGGACATGTGGTGACATTAGATTAACAGAAATGGGCTGAGTTTAAAGGTAAGAGCTAGACAATGGTAGGCCTGAGTTAATGGATGAGCAGCTTAATTAATATGAGCTTCTGAGTGATTATTTTATGAGCAGCTGTGGGATCCGTGGGGCTTGGCAGGGCTGGGGAAATTGCCAGCTACAATGAAGGGATAAGAGCCAATAATTTCTTATCCTTGTCCTTTTAAGGAATACCTCTTCATGCTCCATACCAATAAACTTCTAGAACTTTATTGTCATGGAAGACCCTTGAACTAAGTTTGGGTTTATTTACCATATATATTAGTTTCATTCCTGATGATGTGTTAAAACAGTATGATGAATGCAACTTATAAAAGAAAGATTTTAATTGGGCTTATGGTTCTAACTTAAAATTTATGATGCCTGAGCAAAGACATGGTAGCAGGCAACTGGTACAACATCTGAGAGCTCACATCTCTTTCCTTAAGATGGAGGCTGAAAGCAATCCATAAATGAGACAATTCTCTTGAAACCTCAAAGCCTGCTTCTAGAACACACCTCTTCCAAAAGCCACACGGTCTAATCCTCCATAAACAGTTTTACCAACTATGGATCATGTTTATCAAACACATGAGCTTATAAGGACCATTCTCATTCAAACAATTACATTCTACTCCCTGCACTACAGGTTCTGGGCCACATCATGATGCAAGATGCATTCTGTCCAGCTTCAAATGTCCCCATAGAATTTCAATCTCAAAGCTGTTTAAAATTCTCAAGTTCAAAATCTTTTTTTAATAAATAATTTTTCTTTATTATTATGTGTTTTAAATTTTATATATCAGCCATGGGTTCCCCTGTCCTCCCCCCCCCCACTTTCCCCCAGCCCCTTCCCACCATTCCCATGTCCTCCAGGATCAAGGCATCCCTGGGGATTCATTTAAACCTGGTAGATTCAGTATAGGCAGGTCCTGTCACCTCCTTCCAGACTGAGCAAAGTGTCCATGTGTAAACCCAAGGTTCCAAATAGCCAGCTCACGCACTAAGGACAGATCCTGGTCCCACAGACTGGATGCCTCCCAAACAGATCAAGCTATTCAATGGTCTCACTTATCCAGAGGGCCTGATCCAGCTGGGGACTCCACAGCCTTTGGTTCACAATTCATGTGCTTCCATTCATTTGGCTATTTGTCCCTGTGCTTTTTGCAATCTTGGATTCAACAATTCACGCTCTTGCAGACCCTCCTCTTTCTCGACAGTTGGACACCTGGAGCTCCACCTGGAGCCTGGCTGAGGATCTCTGCGTCCACTTCCATCAGTCATTGGATGAGAGTTCCAACATGACTGTTAGGGTATTTGGCCATCTGATCACCAGACTAGGTCAAATCAGGCCCTCCCTCGACCATTGCCAGCAGATCACAGAGGATATATCATTGTGGATTTCTGGGGACCCCTCGAGCACCGTGCCTATTCCTGGTCTCATGTGGTCTTCATTCATCATGGTCTGTTATTCCTCATTCTCCCTTTCTGTTCTTGATCCATAGGATAGGCAGAACAAACAGAGAAGAGAATTCTAGGAAGTAGATGGCTGAGAGGAGACACCAGCCTGCTGTACAGGGAGCAACATGTAAAGGCAACAGGTAAAGCCATGGGACATGAGGGAAAGAAAGCTTAGGGGATCAGGAGATCTCAAAATCTTTTATTATACTCAAAGGAGTGTCTTAAATTGAATGTCATTTAAAATAAAAACAAAACAGTTATGTACTTCCAATGTGCAATGGCACAGAATATGCATTATCATTCCAAAATAGAGGAAATAATGGACCAAAACAAGATGAAAACACAAAAAGGCAAACTCCAAATTTTATAGTTTCATGTCTGATGTCAGAGGGCTTATACAATTCTACAGTTTCAGTTTTGCTGCTTATAACACTTTTTTTTTCTTTTAACCAATTTCTAGTCTTTGTATTTATCTTTATTTGTCACATTTATAAGTGATCATGCACGTTTAACTCTTTGGAGTCTCCAGTGCAATCCAGGCTTTATTTTAACTGCTTCATGAAATGGTTGCTCAGAGGCTCTTGCTCTCTGTGATTTGGTGCATAGACTGCCCTGACACATATTGTCTGGGGTTAGCCTTGCTCCTTAAACACAGAGAAAGACTCTAAACCTATTTTCCTCATGTAGCCTTCAAAACTAAAGCCACTCCCATGTAGATGATACTGACAAGTAAGGCTGCCTACTTGAGATGGCTCCTGATGCCCTTGAATAACATTTGTAACAGCTTTCCTTTGTCTTCACTTTTTAATAGCAGAAAATTCCTTAGCCATTTTTCTTTAATGATTTTGGAAGTTGGCATCAAGGGCACCTTTCCATTTATTCCAATGTAGTTTTGGCCTTTTCTGAACCTCTCTATCTCTTGAACCAAAAACCTTTGCTCCAACATTAAATTTCTTGGTTCTCTTTTTCTCTTCAGTCTGTATATTTTGTATTTTTTTCCCAACATGATTTTCACTGTAGACCTGTATAAGTATTATTACTAATAATCATGTAACAGAGTCAATATTTGTCTGTCTTGATATCTCATCTGCCAAAAAAAGTAGTGCATTAAATTTTAATTTGGCCTCTAGCAGATTCTTAGGACACAAGCAAAAGGAAGCAACTTTTATTTATTTATTTATTTATTTGCCAAAAGAATTGCCTTTCTGCTTCAGAATACACAGTTAAATAACTGAGAAGACAGTCCAAACAATGGTAAAAATGCAATCTATTTATTTTCACCTATCCATGGACATACTAGGGACATAAGATAAATTTAACAAGGATAGTGATATTATATAAATAGCAGATAGATTTGTATAGCAGAAATTGCTAGATTACGTACATGTTAAATTACTAAGTTTCCAGGTTTCATAGATGTTGAATTACTAAGTTTCCAGGTGATCAAGAAATACATAATTAACTAGCTAAAATACAGTATGTGGGTGCAGCAGGTGTAAGTTAGTGGTATGATTGCTTAGCTAGATTAAAAACAAATCCCAAGACAGCATTTGATTAGAAAAACAAGTAGCTTATTACCTGATACCAAATGTTGGCTTCTAATCAAAAGGTTTTTGGCTAACTGAATTACCTGGTTCATCAACAAGGAATCCTTTCAAGTATGTGTTATTTATAATATTTTGTGAGAATTTAAAATTTTACATAAATTAATGAATTCAGTTTTACATACTTTAAGAAAAAAAGTTCTGGGTTGGGGATTTAGCTCAGTGGTAGAGCGCTTGCCTAGCAAGTGTGAGGCCTTGGGTTTGATTCTTAGCTCAAAAAAAACAGAAAGAAAGAAAGAAAGTTCTGATCTTTCCTATACTTTCTCAATGACCTGCCACTCAATGAAAACAAACCTTATTTCTCAATGAGAAACACAAAACATCATAGTACAATTTTTGCCTATACCATTTTAATTCAGTTAATTAAAACATTTTACATATTCATGTGTTAGCTAGGATGAGGGATTTGAAGTTTCTTATTGGTCATTCCTGTCCTCCTGTAATGAGAAAATACAGCCTTCTTGGGTGTCATCATAAATTATGTGCTAATAGCATCTTATATTGTGTTATGGGTTTACCTCACTGGGAACATATTCTTTAGTTTAATGTTCAAGTTCCTCACTGATATACTGACCTATTGTTCATGTTTCTCATTGCAGGCAGTGAAAACATTTTATTCTTTCCAGTAAAGACATAACTATTATTAATTTCCAGTCTTATTTTTCTAGAAATATATTACCCTTAATTCACCCCATAAAGCCCACATCTCTTCTTCTGTATAGTATTTTTCAAAGTCTTCATGTTTCCAAATTATACAAGTAATTAATTATTACATAACTTTAAATGAGGAATAGTGAACAAATGTCTATTTATTCTAGATAGAGATGACACTAAGGACAGACCAAAGAAATATTCCATCCATGTTCTGCTTAGTTCATTGAAGTTAATTAAAAGAGGCTAGGTAAGTAAGGTAGCTGCATCACCAAAAATCTAAAATCAGCATAGAAATGGGCCCAGAAATAATGTATCCATGAACCTACTTGCTCAACCTAGATGTGGGGTTCCCTGTCCCCACTGAAGACTTAGGCCCACCACCCACAGCAGACCTTGACTGAAGAGGGGCAGTGTGCCACTGGCCAATCAACCAGCCTCCCAGTACTTGGAGACAATCAGACAGAGTGGGGAGGCATATCAAGCAGGAACTCATTTTTTTAACCATCAGCACACCTTTTATAAAGCACCAAACCACAAGCCAGCTTTCCTTCTACCAATCACAACAATTGTAATGTATCCACGAGCCTCTTTGGGCATAGCTCTGCATGATGATCACAAGGAAGCCATGTACCTACTTCATCTCTCCTGATCTCAAGAACCAATCATAATTTTTGGTAAACAAGTTAGGTCCCCAGCTCACTTCCTCTCAGTGCCATTTTGGCTTTTGCAGTCCAACATGTACTTGGCATACCTACCCACACTAGAGGCAGTAGTACTCCTGAAAATCTCTTCCCAAATATTTGTTTATGGGATGGACCTAATGTGTCTTGTCATCTTGTGAGCCTTATGAGTCTTATAAGACTCTCTTCCCTCTCTAAGAGAGACTGTTTCAATTCAGAAGAAATAGCTGACAATATTATATTGCAAAATTGATACTCCATATTCTAATTTTAAAGGAAACCCTGCTCTTCTGGGCACAGCTTTTTAAATTCTCCTTTCTCACCAATCCTTTGAGACAATGTACATATATTATACTTTTTAGTCACTCACTATTTATAAGCATAAAGAGTTATATCCCTTCAGTTCCTTAAAATAACCTCCAGAATTATCACCCCCTTTATCAAGTATAATTAATTGATTAGAGGGACTGATAATAGCCTCAGTAAGCCAATTATCTCATAAAAATTGTTTGTTATGCTATCAATATCACCAATGTCTGAATGTGTAAACATTTAAATAAAATTCTATGAACATGGGTGTGGTTTTACATGATGTGTATAGGTAGAACATAACCACGTAGTAATGAAGGACACAGTTAAGACAGAAGTTATTAATTTGAGTGAGTAGATTAAACTTTCTGTCATCTTTCAGCAGCTTTGTCATTTTCTGTATTACCTCATAAGAGGTATATAACCTGATATGAACACAGAAATTCCCACAGGAATTATACAGCAGTCTCTAGAATTATGATTCAGTTTGCAAAAAGTATTAAAATCATTCTTCCTAAAAAATGACTTGTAAGATAGTTCTTGCATTATTAAGGCAAATTATCTGTGATGAGAGTTTTTGAGCCATTGTTCTTTTCCCCAGTATGGAAGATAAAGAGCATTAAAGTCTGCTTTTACCTATTTTAAAAATTTCCTTAGGGCATACTAGCTCTCATTTATGTTTAAATTAAAAGAATGTGCAAGTGTGTAAATTTATTCTATTGTAGATCTTAGAATGCATAGAGTACAATGAAGGAAATTAAAAGAAATACACACTTGCTGGAACATTTCAACTTAGAACACAAATAAATAATAACACTTGAATGAATGACCAAACAAAATTAGTGGAGCAAAGGAAGTCAGGGTTCAACTATCAAATTTTAGATTACTACTCAAACATGCTCAAAACTGTATTTGGCATAGATAATCAAGATAATTAAGCTATTAGTGAAATTATTAAGGCCACTCCACATAGTTAAAAGGGAGATTTATTTTGTGGGGTAACTTACAAATGAAGGGATAGGTTGCAGGGTCTGGGAAAGGTATGGTGCAGTCCGGCGGTGTTCTATGGAGAACTCTGCTCAGTCTACCTCCAGCGTCCAGGGTCCTGGAACCAAGAGAAGCCTCTCCTCTTGATCCTGGGTCTTCAGCATCCTCTCTCTGCCCCACCTGGTAGGTGTGACTATTACCAAATCCTCAATAGGGGTTGGAACTTCCAGGCCAAGGCTGGAATTTCTACCCACTACATTAAGCAAAAAGAAATTACATATATAAGGGGAAATGGTCTATGTAGGTTGTGACATTTTTGTTTGAGGTTATATATACATGAAGATGAAGAACTATAAATTGTGTAGTGCTTATAAGTAGTTAGAGCCTTAAAACTGTTTTGACTAATTTGCAAACTCTAAGTAGTTTTGTATAGAACTAACCTAAAAGAATACACAAGTACTTCTCTAGGTGAAGTACCATCACCAATTGGAAACAAACCACTCTGGTGTAGTTTGATGGCTTGTTTACTGCTCTATCTGGCTTTATGAACAAGGAAGGGTAGTGCAGAATATGACACAGAATAATGTTTCATGCAACAGCAGTCTTTATTGAGAGCACAAGACAGTTTATATGATGAGGATTGAGAAGAGTTACCTAAGTATACTATCACAAGGAGAAGTTGCATGTGTCAAAAACATGTTTTTCCCAGATGCATATGAAGAACAACAGTTGAAATAAATGTACTCCTATCTGCTCCATCTGGGAAGATAAAAAAATATGGTCCAAGAACAATTCTGTCAACCACAGGCCACACCTGCAAGAAGACCAAGTAGGCTACTCAATATTAGACCCATTCTAGCTTCCAAAAGACCCAATCATCAGTTGTCCCTGCACCCTCATCAATACATCCCAGTCCCACATTCTGCAGATACTCACTGACCACACTGCCAAGAAGACCAAGCAGGATGCTTACCTGTGGACCTGTTCCACTCACTTGGTGCCACATCCAAAATTAGCCACAAACCCCGTCCCCTCCTCATTACCATTTCTCAGCATCTAACTCAGGCAGAGACTCCATGTTAGACCAGAGGACACACTGGCCAACACCATTCCAGATCGGCTACTTGCAGATCTCCTTCACTCTGTGTACTCCTGCCCCCAAATATCCCCTCCATTCTCTTTGTCTCCAACTCAGGCAGAGACTGCCTGCTGGATCAGAGGCCAAGAATACCGCCAAAACCTCAGGTAGCCTTCCTGACCACAGACCTGCTCCACTTACTTGTTAAATTAAACCCTCTCTCCTTGACACTATCCCTAACACCCACTCCCCTCCTTATCTCTGTGTCCCAGTCCCCAACTCTGGTAAATATCACATGATGAACAAAAGGCAATCTGTAACACCAGAAGTGAAGCCCCCAATTCAAGTGGAGACTCCATGCTCAACAACAGGCCACATAGGCCAAAAGACCAGAGTGGAAATAGAAACTGAAGTACAAAACACCCATTCAACAAATGCATGAATTGGAACCTAAACCTATAAATGTTACATGCCTAGACACATAAACACTAACATAAACTATAATCAACAACAACCAGGGCAATATGTCCCCACCAGAGGCCAGCTTTCCTACAATAGCAGCCCTGAATATTCTAACATTGCTGAAGCACAAGGAAAAGGCCGACTTTGTGAACATTATAGAGTCCCTTAAAGTAGTGAATAAACCCTTTAAAGAAATTTAGGAAAAGAAAAACAAAAAAGTAAAGAATAACTTTTTAAAAAGTCAATAAAATGAAAATACTTGAAGGAAATGAATAAAACTGTTCAATACCTTAAAATGGAAATAGAAGCAATAAAGAAAACACAAACTCAGGGTATTTTGGAAGGGTAAAATCTAGATAATGAACAAGAACTATAGACACAAGCATTAACACAGATTACAAGAGGTGGAAAAGAGAATATCAAGCATTGAAGATACAATAGGAAAAAAAAGATTCATCAGTCAAAGAAAATGTTAAATTTAAAATAATCCTGACACAAAATATCCTGGAAACCTGGTACACTATAAAAATTCTCAACCTAAGAATAATAAGAATAGAAGGAAAAGAATCTCAGCTCAAAGGCCCAGAAAATGATTTCAACAAAATCATAAAAAAAATTTTCCTTAACTAAAGAAGGAGATGCCTGTAAAGGTACAAGAGGCACACAGAACACCAAGTAGGTAAAAACAAAACAAAACAAAAAACCAAACACTAAACATACAAAACAAAGAAAGCTTATTAAAAGTTGCATAACAAAAAGAGCAAGTAACATAAAAGTGCAGACCTATTAGACATGCATGCAACTTCTCAATGGAGACTCAAAAAGACAAAAGGGTCTAGACAGATGTCTTAAAAAAAATCTAAGAGATCATAGAAACCAGCCCAGACTATTATATCCCACAAAATATTCAATCACATAGATGGAGAAAACAATTTATTCCAAGATAAAGTCAAATTAAAAATATGTATTGACAAATCCAATCCTTCAGAAGATACTAGAAAGAAACTACAACCCAAGAAGGTTAGCTGCATCATTGAAAACCCAGGAAAAATAATCTCACAACAGCAAAACAAAAAAAGATAAAAGATAAAAGAAAACACATTCACACACACACACACACACACACACACACACACACACACACACACAACTATTACCACTACTACCACCACTACCATCACCATCTCAGTAACCAATGACAAAGTAACAGGAATCATTGGTCACTGATATATCTCAATATCAATGGAATCATTTCCCCATAAAATGACACAGACTAACAAAATGGATGTGAACACAAGATCCATCCTTCTGCTGCATACAAGAAGCACAACTCAACATCAAAGATAGACATTACCTTGGAGTCAAAGGTTACAAAAGTTTAGCAACTTAACAGAACACCTGAAAACTCTAGAACAATTCAATGAATCAATGAAACAAAGGTGTTCAAAGCAAATGTACCTAAGAAGCAAGTTCGTGTAGTCATTCTAACATCCAGCAAAGCAAACTTCAAACCACAATTAATCAAAAGAGCCTGAGAAAGACAATTCATACTTATCAAAGGAAAAATCCCATAAAACAATTTTTCAAATATCAATATCTATGCCCTGGACATAAGGCCATGCATGTTTATAAAAGAAACATTGCTAAAGCTTGAATTACACATAGACCTTCACATTTAAAGTGGGAGAATTCAAACACCCTACTTTTATCTATGGATAGGAATGCTGAACAAAACATAAACCTACTGGAGCTAACATATATTAAATACTAAATGAACCTAAAAGATATTTACAAAACATTTCATCCAAGCCCAAATGAATATACTTTCTTCTAAGTACCTCATGGAACTTTCTCCAAAATCATCCACATACATGGTTACAAAGCAGACTCAACAGATAGAAGAAAATTGAGATAATGCTCCTAATCCTATCAGACTGTCATGGATTAAAGCTGAATTTCAACAACAGAAACAACTGAAAGCCTATAAACACATGGAAACTGGAAAAAAATCTGTCTGTTGATTGACTACTGGGTGAAAACAGAAACAAAGAATGAAATTTAAGATTTCTGGAACTCATAAAAATGCAGAGGTGACATACCCAAACTTATGGAACACAACAAAAGCAGTGATAAGAGGAAAGTTCTCAGCACTAAGTGCATACATAAAATAATTGGAGAGATTTCATACTAGCAACTTAACATCACACCTGAAAGCTCCAGAAAAAAAAGCAAGCATATTCAATAGGAGTAGGTGGCATAAAATAAACAAATTGAGGGCTAAGACTAATAAAATAAAATCAAAGAGAACAATGCAATGAGTCAATGAAACAAAGAGTTGGTTCTTTGAGAAAATGAGCAAGATATACAAATCCTCATCCAAAATTACAATAAAAAGGGAGAGAGAACAGACACTACAAGATTGTAAAGAATCATTAAATCATATTTTTAAAACCTGTACAACAAAAAATTGGAAAATGTAAAAGAAATGAATAATTTCCTCAATAGATAATACTTATGAATGTTAAATCAAGATCAGATAAACAATTTTATAGACTGACAACTCTTGAGGAAAGAGAAGCTGTTATTAAAAGTCTCACAACAACAAAGTAAAACCCAGGGCCATAATGATTTATTGTAGAATTATACCAGACATTCAAAGAAGAGTAATTGGAGTAATACTCAAATTATTCCACAAAACAGAAACAGAAGGAACATTGTTCAATTTATTTTATGAGGCTATATTCACACTGATACACAGACCATGAAAAGATTCAACCAAGAAAAGGAATTCCAAACTTATTTTCTTTGTGGACATAGATACAAAAATACTCAATAAAATACTTCCAAACTGAACCCAAAAACACATTAAAAACGACCATCCACCATGATCAAGTAGACTTCATCCCAGAGATACAGGAATGCTTCAATATATAAAATCAGTCAATGTAATCTACCATATAAGCAAAGAAAAAATTATCTCACTAAATTTTCAAAAAGCCTTTGACAATATTCAGAACCCTTTCATGATAAAGAAATTGCTTATATATAATAAATGAAACTTAAGCAAACATATAGCCAACATCGAACTAAATGGAGAGAAACTCAAAGCAATCCTAATACAATCAGCAATGCCAGGCAGTGGTAGTGCACACCTTTAATCCCAGCACTCAGGAGGCACAGACAGGCAGACTTCTGTGAGTTCAAGGCCAGCCTGCACTAAAGAGTGAGTTCTAGGAAAGGCACAAAGCTACATAGAGAAACATTGTCTTGAAAACCAAAAAACAAAAATAAAATAAAATCAGCAACAAGACAAGGCTCTCTCTATATAACTATATATAACTCTCTCTATATAACTACTCAATAAAGTATAGACTTGAAGTTCTAGCTAGAACAATAGACATCTGAGGGTATCAAGGAAATAGAAATTGGAAAGGAAGAAGTCAGTGTATTGATATTTGCAGATGATATGATAGTATACATAAGTGACTCCAAAAATTTTACCAAGGAATTCTTACAGTTGATAAACACCTACCGTGAAGTGACTGGATACATGATTAACTAAAAAAACAATAGTAGTCCTCCAATATATAGATGGAATGACAAAGAAATCAGAGAAACAACCCCCTTCACAATAGCCACAAACAATGCAAAATATTGGGGTGTAACTCTAACAAAACAAGTGGAGAACTTGCATGAAAGAATCTTCAAGTGCTTGAAGAAAGACATTGAAAGAGCTATCAGAAGATGGAAAGATACCCCAAGTTCATGGATCAGTAGGATTTGCAGAGTATAAATGCCCATCATGCTAAAAGCAATCTACAAATTTAATACAATCCTTATCAAAATTCCAACATAATTCTTCACATATATTGAAATGACAATACTCAATTTCACATGAGAAGTAAACACAACAAAAAACAGGATAGCTAAAACTACCATGAACAATGAAAGAATTTCTGGAGGTATCACCATCCCTGATTTCAGGCTATCGTATACAGTTGTAGTAATAAAAACCACATGGTATTGGCATAAAAACAGACAGGTTGATAAATAGAATTGAATCAAGGACCAGACATAAATGCACACTCATATGTAGACCTGATTTTTGGTAACAAAGCCAGAAATACTCATTGGAAAAAAAGACAGTATCTTAAACATATGATGCTGGCCAAACTGGATGTTTTCATGTAGAAGAATGCAAATAGATCAATATATAACACCCTTACAAATCTCTGGTTCAAGTACATCAAAACCAGACACAATGAACCTGATAGAATGAAAAAGTAGGATAGCTTTCAATACAATGGCACAAGAGAAAATTCCTAAAAAGAACACTGAAAGCACAGGCACTTAGGCTGACAGTTAACAAACTGAAAAGCTTCTGTAAGGCAAAAGGACAATGTCAATGGGACAAAACAGTAGTGTACAGTAGTGGAAACTGTTTTCATGAACTCCAAATATGATAGACAGCCAATGTCCAAAATATTTAGAGAACTCAAGAAAGTAGGAATCAAGAAACTAAACAATCTAATTAAAATACGAGTATAGATCTAAACATAGAATTCTTAATAGCACAATCTCTAATGGTAAAGAACTACTTAAAGAAAGGTTCAACACTGTAGCTGGAAAGTTTTTCTCTGGGTTATACCAAGCCTCTGCAGTCCCATAGCCCACTTATGAACTTATATTACTTATAAACTGTATGGCTGTGTCAGGATTCTTGCTATCTAGTTCTTATATTTTAAATTAATCCATTTTTATAAATCTATACCTTGCTATGTCACTCATGGCTTACAAGTATCTTACATCTTACTTTTATGGTGGCGGTGGCTGACCCTGTCTCCGCACTCAGCTTTTCGCTTCCTAGCCTTCTCCTCTCTCTTTGTCCCACTTATATTTCCTGCCTGGCTACTGACAAATCAGCACTTTATTTATTAACCAATCAGAGCAACACGTTGAGAGAATACAGGTCATCCCACAGTACAACATTCTTAGCCTTCAGCAATTATTTGATATTCCATTTTATACCAGTCTGAATGGCAAAGGACATGACTGATAGCTCATACCAGTGAGGATGTCTTTCAAGGAGAATACTCAGCCATTGTTTGTGGGAATAAAAACTTGTATAGCCACTGTGGAAATCAAGATGGTAATTCCTTAAAAAAAATTGGGAATAAACCTACCTCAATACCCAACTACACCAACCTTCAGCATATACACAAAATATGTTCTACCCCACCTCAGCAAAACTTGCTCAACTGTGTTTATAGCAGCTTTATTCATAATAACAAGAAACAGGAAAAAACATAGATGTTCCTCAACTTAAGAATGTTTAAATAAAATGCAGTACCTTTACACAATGGAGTATTACCAAGCTGAAAAAAATGGCATTATGAAATTTGAATGGAAATGATTGCAACTAGGAAAAAAATCATAAAATCATCCTGAGTGAGACAACGCAAACTCAGAAATGAAAACACGACATGTACTCACTTATAAGAGGATATTAGTGATACGGATATGAAAACCATGCCACAACATTCCACAGACACAGAGATGCCTAGTAACAAGAAGGTTTCTAGGGGAATTTCAAGGATCTCCCAAGGAATGGCAAATAGAATAGATTTTACAGGTGGACTAGGGACAGGTACAGATGGGAACAGAAGCCATTTGGTGGATGAGGTAGAGAGGCAGGGAGAGTGAGAGGGAGCAAGTATGAGGAGAGACAACTGGAATTTGGTGGGGAAACTTGGTGGGGGTGTGGAAACATAGTGCAGTGGAAACTTTCTTCAACTGATGAAGGTGATTCTAGTGAGGTCTGCTAGTACTGGAGGATATGGACCATTGACTGTCTATCCTATAACCAGGAAAGGCTTCCAGTGTTGGCACTGGAAGACAAACCTAGCCAGAAAATCTGTATCAATAACCTGTAATGATTGCAAGATGTGCTGGGTCACTGGTGGCTCAGAGCTTGTGGGAGTGGCCAACCAATGTCTTCTCAAACTTGAGGCCCATACTACGAGAGGGAGTCCATTTCCTACACTTCCTAGATAGCCAGGAAGCAGAAACTGAATAGCTCAGAGAGCTAGGGTGGAACTAAACATGACTGGCAAAAAAGTTCATGAGATCATTCCAAATGATTCCTAATGATATTCTACTATACTCATAGTCCAGTACCTAGCCCAATCATAATCAGAGAGGCTTACTCTGGCAGATGATTGGAGTGGGTATAGAAACCCAAAGCCAAACATTAGGTGGAGCTCAGGGAAGCACCACCTCCCCAAAGGGGGGAGGAAAGATTATAGGAGCCAGAGCGTTTGAGGACACCAAGAGAACATGGCCCATACAATAAAAATAACAAGGATTATAGGTACTCACAGAGACTGAAGCAGCAATCAAGGCGCCTGCATGGGTCTGTGCTAGGTCCTGTGCACATGTTTTGGATTTTTAACCTTTTTTTATCTGGGACTGAATGTGTCACTGAATAATTTGTCTGCTCTTAGGACCCTTTTCCTCTTACTGGATGGACTTATCTAGCTTTGATATGAGGGTTTTGTGCCTAGACTTACTGAATATTGTTATGCCCTATTCAGTTATATCCCTAGGAGACTTGCTAGTTTCTGAAGGGAAAAGTAGGAACAGTAGATCTGGGGAAGAGGGGATGTGGGAAAGCCTGGGAGGAGTGGAGAGAGTGCAGGCTGTGGTGTAATGTATTACACAAGAGAAGAATACATTTTTAAAAATTCTGTGTTATGAAGTTACAAAACTCTTGTCTTGTTACTTCGAGTTTTCTCAGAAATTCACAGAAATCTCCTCACACAGCTTTCTATGTAGACTGTGCAATACAACTCCCTTTTTTCTTCATGTATTAAATATAGTATGTCCGGAATGGCATTGATTAGGGATGCTGTTAATAAATCTAATTATTGTCTAATGCATGAACATCCTATAAGTAATCTAACTATAATATCAGAAAAATAGAAATAAATATTGTGTGTAATAGTCTGAGAGCGAGTATAGGGATGGAAACTTTGTCCAGTATTGTTTGTTATTATATTAATCATAAAAATCTTGAGACTCTCTTGAAAAAAGACACATAAAGTTAGCAGTTCTAGTATCTTATAGAATGTAAAGCCATATTTTATTTTAACAGGAAAATAAATGTAATGCTATCCTATATAAACAGGAAGTCAAAAAAATCTCAAAGAACTTAAACACCAATGTTTATGAGGGAGATTAGTTTGATATAAAATAGCTTGGGGTTACTCTATCTAAGCATGTGAAGGAACTATATGACAAGAACTTTAAGTCCCTGAAAAAAGAAATTGAAGATGTCAGAAAATGGAAAGATCTCCCATGCTCATGGATAGGCAGGATTAACATAGTAAAAATGGCGATTTTACCCAAAGCAATCTAAAGATTAAATGCAATCCCCATCAATCTACCAACACAATTCTTCACAGATCTGGAAAGAATAATAGTCAACTTCATATGGAAAAACAAAAAACCCAGGACAGCCAAAAAATCCTGTACAATAAAACAATCTCTGGAGGCACCACCATCCCCAACCTCAAGATATACTTTAGAACTACAGTAATAAAAACAGCTTCGTACTGACATAAAAACCAACATGTGGCCCAATGGAATTGACCTGAAGTCCCTGGCATTACCTTGCACACCTATGAACTATAATTTTTGACAAAGAAGCCAAAATGTACAATGGAAAAAAAGAAAGCATCTTTAACAAATGGTGCTGGCATAACTGGATGTCAATGTGTAGAATGCTGCAAATAGATCCATATCTATAACAGTGTACAAAACTTAAGTCCAAGTGGATCAAAGACCTCAACATAAATCCAGTTATAAATCTAACCTGATAGAAGAGAAAGTAGGAAGTAGTCTTGAACTCATTGGCATTGGAGATCCCTTCCTAAATATAACACCAGTAGCACAGACACTGAGAGAAACAATCAATCAATGGGACCTGTAGAAACTGAGAAGTTTTGGGGAGCAAAGGACACAGTCAACCAGATAAAGTGACAGCCTACAGAATGGGAAAAAGTCTTCACCAACCCCACATCTAAGAGAGGTCTGATATCTAGAATATAAAAGAACTCAAGAAATTAGACATCAAAATGCTCAATAGTCTAATTAAGAAATGGGCTATAGAACTAAAGTGAAAATTCTCAAGAGAGGAAGCTCAAGTGGCTAAAAGACATTTAAGGATTTGCCCAACATCCCTAATTATCCAGGAAATGCAAATCAAAATGACTCTGAGAAACCACCTTACACCTGTCAGAATGGCTAAAATCAAAAACACTGAAAACAGCTTATGCTGGAGAGGATGTGGAGCAAGGGGAACTTTCCTCTACTGCTGGTGGGAATGCAAGCTTGTACATCCACTTTAGAAATCAATATGGCACTTCCTTAGAAAATTAGGTTCCATCTCCTCCAAGACCCAGCTATAGCACTCTTGGGCATATACCCAAGGAATGCTCAATCATACCCCAAGGATGTTAGCTCAGGTATGTTCATATCAGCCTTGATTGTAATAGCCAGAACCTTGAAACAACCTAGATGCCCTTCAACTGAAGAATGGATAAAGAAAATATGGTACATATACACAATGGAGTACTACTCAGCAGAGAAAAACAAGGGCATCATGAGGTTTGCAGGCAAATGGATGTATCTAGAAAAAATCATCCTGAGTGAGGTAACCCAGACTCAAAAAGACAAACATGGTATGTACTCACTCATAGGAGGATACTATAGATAAAACAAAGATGACTAAACTGCTACTCATAACTCCAGGGAGGCTACCTAGGAAACAGGACCCTAAGAAAGACACAGGGATTGCCCATTGAGAGAGAAATGGATGAGATGTACATGAACAACCTGGATGTGAGTGGGGGTAATGTAAGGGCAAGGTTTGAGGGAAAGAGAGCTTAGGGGAGCAGGAAATCCCAGGCAGAACAAGAACAGAAAGGGAGAACAAGGAATAACAGACCATGATAAATGAAGACCACAAGAGAACAGGAAGAAGCAAAATGCTAGAGGGGTCCCCAGAAATCCTCAATGATACATACACTGTAGACTACTGGCAATGGTCGAGGGAAAGCCCAAACTGACCTAGTCTGGTGATTGGATGGCCAAACACCCTAACTGTTGTGTTGGAACTCTCATTCAATAACTGATCGAAGTGGATGCAGAGATCCTTGGCCTGGCCCCATGTGGAGCTCCAGGAGTCCAATTGGCAAGAAAGAGGAGGGATTGTATGAGCAAGAATTTTTGAGACCAAGATTGGAAAAAACACAGAGACAAATAGCCAAACTAATGGAAATACATGAATTATAAACCAAAAGCTGTGGAGCTTCCAACTTGATCAGGCCTTCTGGATAAGTGAGACAATTGAATAGCTTGAACTGTTTGGGAGACACCCAGGCAGAGGGACCAGGACCTGTCCTTAGTGCATGAGCTGGCTGTTAGGAACCTGGGGCTTATGCAGGGCCACTTTGCTCAGCCAGGAAGAGGATATTGGACCTGCCTGGACTGAATCTACCAGGTTGAGCTGAATCCCCAGGGGAGTCTTTGCCCTGGAAGAGATGGGAATGGGGGGAGGGGCTAGGGGGATGGGAGGTTGGGGGCAGGAGGGGGGAAGACATGGCTGATATGTAAAATTAAAACACATATATCCGTATTAAAAAATATAATTTGAAGTGAAAAAAAAAGAAAACTTAAACACATTCCCCTTTTGCAGATAAATAATTTCTCCCTTGGTGCACATGGCCTCAACTTGGCCCCAGGTAGGCAGATTTTACCTCTGATGATATGGTTAACATTTCCTTTTGCTTTTAGCTGGGGGTTTTCTAACTTTCTGGTGACTTCCCCTGTCTCCTTGCCCTCTGTCTATGTCCTTAATGTCTCTGGGTTGTGGGAGCTATAAAGGAATACCCAATATTTCAGTAGATCCCTATTCAATAACAGATGTATACCCTCTTTCAAGATTTCTTCTGGAAAAATAAAATAAAAGGGCAGGTTAATGTGACAGTTTACATATTTCCTTCAGTAACAAAACTAGGAAGGTTTGAGTGTGCATGAGCATGAGTATGCTGCTGGAAACAATAAGCAGAATCTGAAATTATATATGAGTTTATTAATTAACCATAATAGATGAATCAATATTGCCAGTTGGACTGAGGAAAAGGAATCATTAATATGTTGATGAATATGTGTCCCCTGAATCCACCCTATGCCATTAGATGAGCCATCAGTAAAATGAGTGTCTTCTTGTATGATGGGAGATGGTTGAACAATTTCTGTAATCATGAAATCAGTTTACATGAAAAAAAAAATCCCATTGTTTACCAGATGGTTATGATTTTATGTACTTCCACAGTAACCTGAAAATGAAATTAAAAAACTATACGGTTCTGTATTGTTCTTAAAATTTATTGTTAGCTAAGGGTAAGATAATACAGTAAATATTTAATACATATAATTTTTCATATCAGGGACTCCCCTGATTTACTAATTGAGAAAGAAGAGTAAAGTAAGCGGTTAGCATTTTGTGGTCCTTGTGGTTAAAATAAATCCACTTTAAAAGTTTATCGTCTTGTGCTATAATACCTGTTGAAGAAAACTTAGTGGGCAAAATAAGTAAGTAAAGGACCTCTCAGTACAGTAATTCCTCTTTTAGCTTGGATTCAAATAGCTGTAGCTCTTCTTTTGCCTTGCAAGATAATGTATCAGGACTGTCCATTGATGTCTCTCCATCTACAGTTTAAAAAAGATTGATTTATGCATAGTTAAGTATAAAAACATTCTTTTTTCCTGCTGTGCTTTAGAGTAGCTGTAGTTTTCTCCAGTCCTTCCCAGCACCACTGGACAACCCTACAGCCACTTATAAAATAATCACTCAGAAGCTCATATCAATTAAACTGCTTGGCCATTAGCTCAGGCCTACCACTGATTAGCTCTTACACTTAAACTCAGCCCATTTCTGCTAATCTATATGTCACCATGTGTTCCATGGCTTTACCTGTACACTTTACATGCTGCTCCTTGGACAGCAGGCTGTCATGTCCTCCTCAGCCTCCATGTTTCCACAATTCTCTTCTCTGTTTGTCCCACCTATGCTTCCTGCCTGGCTGCTGGCCAATTGGCATTTTATTTATAGAGAGAGATATTCACAGAACCTTATTTTGCTTAGGTTGTGAAGTTAGTTTTTTTATAGGCTCTCCTAATTCTTCACCCAAAAGTTGAGAGGACTCAGAATAGATTGATTATGAAATTTCTTACCACGTGCTTCAGGCAATTGAGGAATATATTTAAAGGAGGCTCCATTAAGGGTGCTGAGAAAACCATCACTGGTATAAGTGGTGCCATATTTACTTTTGATTTGGCTTGCATAGGGAAAACTTCCTTCTTTGCCTCTTTTATGGATTTTAAGTTTTGATCATTCAGTTTATATTCATTCAAGTTATTATCCATCTCTCCATCATGATTAATATCTTCCTTAAGTATCTTAATAACAGTTTGAATCAAAGTCCATGTAACCCCAAATTGAAGAGGAACCTTTTGTCCTTGTTTATATGCCTTTTCAATATTCTTGCAGACTCTTTCTAATACTTCTTTATCTAAAGTTACTTAGTCTGTAAACTAGGGATTATAATCACCAACTCATAAGAAATGTAATAGTTATGATTTTGAAAATTGTATCAAACTAAACATATCAAGCTAAAGATATGACAAAACCTTTCCTGTTTTCTTCCCCATCATGCTCACCTACCTCCTTCAGTGAGGGTCCCTACTATCTTATCTCATAGCCAACTTCAGGTACCTGATTCTTGGTGCCATTGGCTTACTCCTCAGGTTGATGGCTTGAGCCTGGGAGAGCAGGGCCTAAAATGAGGTAAACTAAAGTATCATGAAATATCCAACTTTATATAATCAGACAATTTATCCTCTGAGAGTCACAAAGAGTCACCTGAGTAAAATATACAATCAGAAGGACAAGCCACATATAGTAAAACATTCTTTACTCTACAGGTATATGAATAACAGCAGCTGGAGTAAGCTGGCTTCTATCTGTTATGCCCGGGGTGACCATGAAAATTCTCAACAATTCTGTGTTTTGGAAAAAAAGAGATGACAAGACTCTTGTCTTGTTTACTTCTAGCTTTTTCTCATGCATTTTCATTTGTGGACCACATTCTAACAGTGGGTAAAGCATTTGTGAACAAGCCCAGTGATCTGAGTTCCCTTATCAGTTCTATTACTGTGGTAGGAAGGAACCCATTATAGCAAGTGGTCTTGTGACTGGCACATATGTGCTGTGATATGCATGAACCCCTTTCAGCAAATACAAATTAAGCAACATAATAAGAAAATAAGAATGATTTTGAATTAGTTAAAGGAATTTAATAAAGTTATAAATTTGAGAAGGTCAATACTGATACGGGCTTACAAAGCAATGGATATTTGTGAACCATAAATTCTTTAAAAAATGCTTTTTAGTATATTTTAGAAGTAGTTTATGGGTTGTATTTGTCTGCCTATACTTTTTTGGTTTGTATAAAAGAAAGCATTTAATGGGAGCTTGCTTACAGAGGATTTCTCCATCATCATCATGGTGGAAAGCATGGTGACAGGCAGGCTTAGCCTTGTAACAGTAAATGAGAGGTTATATCCTAATCTATAGGCAGGAGGCAGAGAGAGAGGGGGCAGAAGAAAAGGGACAGGGACAGGGACAGGGAGGGAGGGAGAAAGAGAAGAGGAAGGAGAGACTGATCCTAGTTTGGATTTCTGAAATCTCAAGGACAACCCTCCAGTGACATATGTCTTCCCACAAGGCCATATTTCTTAATCCTTCCTAAGCAGTCTTCAAACTCAAAAGAAAACATCCAAATACATGAGTGTAGTCAGAAAGTTTTCCTGTGTCCTCCCTGGGCCCTGTAGTCAGGATGGATCTCTCTAATGTAGTCAGAAGGTTTCTCTGGTCCCATCAGGCCCCTGAAGTCCCATAGAGCCTACTTATAAAATAATCACTCAGAAGCTTATATTAACTATAACTGCCTGGCCTTTAGCTCAGGCTTATTACTGACTAGCTCTTACATTTAAATTAACCCATAATTTTTTATCAATGTTTAGCCATATGGCTTCGTACCTTTTCTCAATTCTGCCTTGTCATCTTGCTTCTGTTGTGTCTGGTAGGTGGCTCCTGACTCTGCCCTTCCTCTTCCTCTTTCTCTCTTGGATTTCCTGCCTGGTTATAACCTGACTCACAATAGGCCAGAGCAGCTTCATTATTAACCAATCATAGCAACACATATTCACCAAGTACAGAAAGATGTCCCATAGTATATGAGCCTGTGGAGTATATTCCCATTCAAACTGTACCTGTAGGCTTATAGACATAGCATAATGAAAAATTCATTCATTCTAACTTCAAAACTCTCCAGAGTCCTTTCCATCTCAACATTGCTTAAAATTCCAAAGTATCTTCTGAGGCTTAAGGCCATCACATAATAGCAAACACCCTTTAAAAATCAAAAAAAAGCAAATTATGCACTTTCCAACATACAATGGCATATAATATACATTATAATTTCAAAAATGAGGAAAGGAAGCAATGTAAGGAAATAACCAACCAAAACAAGCCTGAAATCATGCAAGACCAACACCAAATTCTGTATCACTGTTTCTCATATCAACGGATTGAGATTTTTTTCCCTCCAGTTTTGCTAACTACAACACACTTTGATCTTTTGTTCTTTGTGGTGATATAATATGTACCCTAATGAAGTTTGCCTGAGTATCAGAGGACAGAGCCAGCCACTAGATTAGACTTAGAGGTCAGGCAATGGTGGCACACACCTTTAGTCTCAGCACTTGAGATCTCATGCCTTTACTTGGGAAGCACACACACCTTTAATTCCAGGATGTAATACGGCAGGGGAGAGAAAGTTACAAAAGGTGTGAGGAAACAGCAACTCACTCTCTTTTGGCTGAGGATTTCATAGAGGTAATAACTAGTGGCTGGCTGTTCTGCTTCTTTGCTCTTTCAGCTTTTACCCTGATATCTTTTTTTTTTTAAAGACCATCTAAGATTTGAACAATAGGTCTTGATTAATATACTGTCTGCAGTTCTTTGGCAGGCATTTCTAGGCTCTGGCATCTCCAATATCTTGTGGTTTTCAAGGAAATCCAGGCTTCAACTTCACAGTGCCATTTAATGGCCTCTCTTGGCCTCCAAATGGGAATTGTCCCACCACATGCCTTATCTTTTGGGGCCTCCATGCAGTAATTCTCCTTGTCTTATTGGTTTTCCTTAACCTCAGTGTAAGATTCCCCAATCCCTTTACACCTGTGTCTTTGATGATTCAGCCAGAAACACAGGGCTGGAGATACTAAATAAGGAGAACTCCTGTTTGACAGATTCTATCCTAATTCCTCTGAGTTTTCCAGCCATGGAATTTAACCATGATTACAATAGGAAGTATGATGTTCCTTCCTGTGGATCAGTGTTCAAATCAATGGGAAATATGCTATTTATTGCATTAGAGTTATGTCACTCTTGTACTAGTATTCTGTGGAATATTTTTTTTCTGTATACAGTGAAAATGTGTTGCTTTCACTGTTAATAAAAAGCTGATTGACTGATAGCCAGGTAGAATTTGGGGGGGCCGAAGAATGAGGGGGAGAAGAAGGGTAGGGTCTGAGGAGACACCATAAGATGCAGAGCAAGCAAGATAGAAATTTTAACAAATTAATATTTATTTTCCTTAAATTAAATATGTTAGATAAATGTGCATTATCCTCCAATAACATAAGACAATTCTTTTTATCCACTTGAAAGTCTATATCACTTCTGTGAAAAGATTGTTCCATTATGGCAGTATGACACAATTACTACCAAAATTAATAACGATGTAAAACATCACCATCAAATTTTGAGGGTAACAAATAGTGTTGACAACAGCCTTCTGTATTTGAACAATCTAGAAGGCAGCATTGGCCAACAGATCCAAAAGAGGTAAGCCATTACTGATATTTGGGGGTGTATTTTTGTAGCATGTGCTATCTTGTTATGGTATTGTCTACCACATTACACTATACTGTACATTGAAACTCCTTTTTATATGTGTATATTTTAGTAAGTGTCTAAAATACCAGGTCTCCACATGGCTTTTTCAAAAGGCCTTTAGTGTTAGCCCTCTCTACTTTCCCTCTTCTAACCTGCTTTCCAGATCCCCACTCTATTTATTTATTATTCCCCGTTCCATTTTTTTTCTTCTTATCCCTTTATTTTTATCCTACTTAGCTTTATTTGAAAGATCGTCTCCTTTCCCTTGGTGCCTTACTAGCTACTTAACCACTATGGGTCTTCTAAATGAAATGTGCATAGCAATTCTTGAAAGTTAACATCTAACTATGAGATATAAATGGACATAACAATAAAATGACTCCTAATGACATATAGCTATACCCATAGATGAGAATACAATCATTATCAGAGAAGTTTTTGCTGTCAATAGCAGTGAACACAGAAACCCATAAATGGTCAATGTGTGGATAGTAATCAGCTTTGGAGCACTTACCCCTAAATAGGATGCCTTAAAGACTAAGCAATCCATGAAGAAGAGGGAACAGACTGTTTTAAGAGCCAGAGCTTGTGAGTGACTTCAAGAAGCTCTATATTCAAGACACTACAGGAGACATGCACCTTTGAACTCATAGAACCTTGACAGCATGCACAACACCAGTGCAAGTTCAAGCCAGACAAATCTTAGCATGGAGAAGGAGGGTGGGCACACAACCCACCCCTAGGTAAGAAACTATTGATATTTTATTGTAGCTACTTGAGGGAAAGTTGGTATACTGACCCAAAAGTGAATATTGACCTACACAAACTGCACTCCTGCATTATTTAAGAGAAAAAGCACAATGATGGTTGTGTAGGGAAGATCAACAAGAGGATCAATGAGAAGTTGGTGGAGAATAAATATGATTCAAATATATTGTATAAAATATCAAAGAATATGTAGAAACATTGTTTAAATAATGCAAAAGATGTTTAGAGGTATTTCTGAGTGATGGTGCAGGGGGCTTACCTTGTGAGTACAAGGATCTAAGTTCAATCCTCAGTAAAGTTTCAATTTTTTTTTTATAAAAAGATAGGATTATTATCTCAGTATGCCATAAATCCTTTTTTTTTTAATTTTTTCAGTTGAGGATCGAACCCAAGTCCTTGCGCTTGCTAGGCAAGCACTCTACCTCTGAGATAAATCCCCAACCCACTATAAATTCTTAATGACACGTTGCAAAAATTGCAATATTTCAGGGAAAAACTATCTAGAGTTCTTATTTTACAGTAGAATAAACAATTATTCATTTGATATAAAGTTCTCTCAAATATTTGTGAAGGAATTAAGTTTAACTCTCCAGGTTCAAATTGTTGAATCGTATTATATTATACCAATGCAATACAGAGGGAAGAAGAAGCAAAATTGGGTTTGGGTATCACAGTGGGTCCCAATTTTTCCAGAAAATTTCCTGGGGGTAAGTATGTTTCCCATCCTGTAGTATTTAGACAGGAACCTTTCAACAGCATATGGCCTGGTTTGAGCATCTTATCAACACACTGGTAAAAACTTCTCTGAACACTTCTGCATTAAACAAAAAAGTTCTTAATTGTTAACTTCACTGAAAAAATAATATTTGGTGATCTGTTTGCCTTCAAGCATGAACAAAGATTTAAAAGAGAATCTTGGTCAAAGAAAGCAAAATCAATGTAGCAAAGCCTAGAAAAGAAATGGCTTTAAGGAATTTCAAAAACTCATAAATCTGGAAGAGACCTTAAAAGGTCAACTGAATTGCATATTTCAACCACATGTAAGCATGTGGATAGAAGGTGCTTTTGCTTTGCACAGAGAAATGAGTTATTAAATTCTTTGGAATGAAAAACTGAGTGAACTGTACAGTCTTTCCAACAATAATCTTTACATTTGAGCCTCGATATACAATTCATTTTTGTGAAAATAATGAAAATTTATACATGTGGAAAAACTATCAAGTAGATGGTGAAAACATTGATTTTTCTTGAAGTAATGCATGCTATGAGAGAGTAAATTGTAAATGTTTTGGGTAGAATAATAAAATCTAAGATTTTTTAGTATCATTCCTTAGTTTTATTTATTAATATATCATTGCATTTTGCATCTACTTTGCATTGGAAATACAGAATTTTTATTGTTGCTCTTTTTATGGTGCTAAATTTTTATTAATTATTGTAGTAATACTATTATATTATCCACAGATCTTACTCACAACAACACACATACATCTCATTCTATCATTTCCTATCTTTCAAAATATTTTCATTATTTTGAGAACTTCATATGGAATCTAACTTTCTTCCACTTCTTCTCCTTCCAACTGTTTTTCTGTCCATTTATTAAACTCACAAACTATTTTTCATCATTATTTCTTATGTAGCTATTGAATCCATTCAGCAGTGCTTACATGTGTAATTGTCCAGAGATGAGCACTTGAGATTTGCCATCCTATCTGTGAGTTTGTTCTTGGATGAAAATAATTGTCCCTTTATCAAAATCCACTGATTATCAGTTGCTCTTCATCTAGTGGTGGGACCCTGGGAATATCAACCAATATTGTCATTATTCCAATCTTTCTCAGACTTCTATGCTATGGAGATTTTATTGGTAGATTTTTCTTTATATATATAATTGTGTTTTAATTTTACACATCAGCCATGGGTTCCCATGTCCTCCCCCCTCCCGCCTCCACCCCCACCTTCCCCCTCATCCCCTCCCCTCCATTCCCATCTCCTCCAGGGCCAAGACTCCCCTGTGGATTCATTTAAACTTGGTGGATTCATTACAGGCAGGTTCAGTCCCCTCCTTCCAGGCTGAGCAAAGTGTCCCTGTGTAAGCCCAAGGTTTCAAATAGCCGGCTCATGCACTAAGGACAGGTCTGCATCCAACTGCCTGGGTGCCTCCCAAACAGTTCAGGATATTCAATTGTCTCACTTATCAGAGGGCCTGATCCAGCTGGGGGATCCACAGCCTTTAGTTCATAATTTATGTGTTTCCATTCATTCAATGACAGAGAAATGGATGAGATCTACATGAACAACCTGGACGACAGTGGGAGTAATGAAGGGCAAGGTGTGAGGGAAAGAAAGCTTAGGGGAGCAGGAGATCACAGTTGGTAGATTTTTCTTGCCATGCCTAATGCACCTTTTTGACACCAGACATCATGGTTTTCTAAATCCTACAATCTTTGTCCTGCCTTTTTGCATAATTTACCCTTGTCTTTAGATGTAGAGATTGTGCTACAGTTGAGGTTAGGAACTCTGTAGTAACATGTTTTCTGAATTTTGACCATTTGGGAAGAGATATAATATCCTCTGTCTCTTACAAAAAGAAGTTTTCTTGTTAAGTGATAAATAAAATAATATGTGGGTATAAAAATAAATATTTAAGAAACAGTTATAAATTATACTACTTTAGAGATTTGACAATAATAGGTTCTCCTTCATGGTCTATGACCTCTCCAGATATATGTAGTAGGTTAGATGTAATATTAATTTACCTACTGCTTTGTTAAGACACCATGACAAGGGCAACTTCTAAAAGAAAGTATTTAATTGGGCTTAAATGTTTCCAGAGTGTAAGAGCACTTGATAGCAGAACAGAGGTATGATGACTTAACAGCTGATTTCCTGAATCTCAAACAGGAAGCAGAGAAAAGATTGGAGCCTGTGAGTGGCTTTTAAGTTGTAACAACTCAATCCAAGTGACACACCTCTTTAACAAAGCCATATCTCCAATTTGTTCCCAGAGAGCCTTCCCAACATAGGACCAAGTTTTCAAACATGTGAGTCTAAAAAGACCATTCAGGCCGGGCCGTGGTGGTGCATGCCTTTAATCCCAGCACTTGGGAGGCAGAGCCAGGCTCATCTCTGTGAGTTCAAGGCCAGCCTGGTCTACAGAGCAAGATCCAGGAAAGGTGCAAAGCTACACGGAGAAACCCTGTCTCAAAAAAAAAAAAAGAAAGAAAAAAACCCAAACAAACAAAAATGTCTAAAGTCCAAAGTCAAACAACTCCAAATTCTCTCATAGTCACAATACTCAATGAAAGCCCAAAGACAAAAATCTTTTCTGACATTCAAGATAATCTTTGAACTATAATCCCCCAAAGCAAATTGTGTGCTTTAAAATACAATGTTACTGAATACACATGACTATTCCAAAAGGGGAGAACTGGAATGTAGTGAAGAAATGACAAAAACAAGTTTGAAGACTGGTATGTCAAACTCAGTTATAAAGCTCTCATGGCTTTGCCCTTCCAACTATGCTTCTTGAAACATACTTTTATCTTTTGGCTCTGTTCTATTCCCTGTGTGCCTTTCTCCTTTGTGTATGCCTCATGGCTCTCGAATCACCAAAGTCTTGGGGTTTCTACCACAATACAGTCTTTACATTCAGAGCTTCATCCAATAACATCTTAGTGCCTCCCTGCAGGGATACCTTTGCTTTACTCTTAACTGCAGCAGATCTCCATAACTACAGAATAGGATTACATGGCCACATTTCTCACACATCCTTCATGATTCAAGAGCCAATACTATTTGGAAAATAATGCCAAGTATGAATATCAGCTTGGGGTGAACTTTTACCCCTTTGAATCATATTTGCAGCAGCTTAATTTGGATTGTATGTGCAACAGTTGAATTTCTTTCTGCTCTTTCAAAAATTCCTTAAGATTTTTTTTCTCAATTTGGAAACTTATCTGGGAGAGGTGTTGTACTGAAGTCATCCTTTACCTTTCTTTCTCTGTGCAGCAGGCATTTCCTTATTTCTTTAAGCACATATCTTATCTATGTTGTTCTTCTCTTTAAACTGTACATTTTGTATCTCTATATCATTCGATGTTCTTCAACAAAGAACTACATAAGAATGATTACTACTAATGTTGTAACAAAGCCAATATCAGACTGTCTGGAATTCAGCTCTGCCAAAGAATTAGTCCCTTATTTATAAATTTAGCCTCATGAAAATTTTCCTGGACAGGAACAGAGAGCAGCCACATTCTTTGTTAAAATATCAAAAGAAAGATCTAGTAGGGTTGCTAATATTGTGCCTCTCTGAAACCTCTTAACCCAGATCTATACAGCTCCTCTGCTCTCAGCATTATATTCCATGCTTCTATTATATATGCCTGTAAGCTCTTCTCACTGTGTCCAATGGCTTTTCTAGTCTTAATCACCCAAATCTTCTACATTCCTTCAAAAAGTGGCATAGTCAAGCACATTACAGCAATAGCTCACTTCTTGTTGAAAATTCTGTATTAGTTACTTTTCTGTGGTAAAGCACAATGCCAAGGAAGCCTATTAAAAATCATATATTTGAGTTTATCATTACAGAGGTTTAGTGTCCTTAATGGATGAGCAAAGGCATCATGGCAAAAACAGCTGTGAGCTCACATCTCAAAATATAAACAACCTTCCTTAACAAGGTCATACATCCCCATCCATCCCAAACAGTTTCACAAACTGGAATGATGTATTCAAACATGAGACAGTAATAACAACAACTAGGCTTAAAGTACCAGGAATAAATTTCCTTCTTTTAAGCAGGTCTTGATTCAATCAAACAGCTATTGATTACCTTCAAATTAAAAGTCCCACTATTGCACCTTTGGGGATATCTACCTGGTTCAGACTGTATTGTTTCACATGTTCCCCATCTGTTTGTGACTACCAGAATCTCTTCTCTCTTCACAGCTTGCACAGCATCTTCTTATAGTATGACAGCTACTCATCAGAAAGGAAGCTTCTTGGTCAACTCATGCTTAATTCCTCTAAACTTTTGTCTGGAAGTATATTGTGTCTTCAGTATTAAGAAATACAAATCACATTTTCTATAGATCATTAAAAGTTGTAACTTTTCAATCTAGTCCTGGAAGCATATCAGAGATTTCTTCTGTAGCAGAATAGAACAAATATAGAGACCCACAGCCACACGTTATCCAAATTGTGAAGATCCTTGGAACACTAGACACTCCTACACAGGATGTCTCTATCAAACTCCTCCCCTCATTGCTCACCGAACCCCACAGAAAAGGAGGCAGAAAGAGTATATGACCCAGAGGGGATAGAGAACCCCTAGAAAACAAGGCACTCTAAATCAACATGATCAAAGAAATCAGAGAGACTGACGCAGCATCTACAGGACCAGCATATGTCTGCGGCACTTTCATTTATTTATATGTTATGACTTCCAGGTGTGTGTTTCTAGAGGATTTCTGAATGTCTCAACAAGAGAATCTCTTATTCTTATGCAGATTCTTATCCTGGGCTCTTTTTCTTCTGTTTATCTTGTCCAACTTCAATATGTTAGTCTTTTTCTTTTCTTTTTAAGTTGTTCCTACTTGACTTTCACTACTTTTTTTCCTTCAAATAAGCTTTCCTTAAAGAACTTAAAAAATAATAATCTCTCAGATTTTTACAATCTGTCTTTGTTTTTCACTACACCACACATAACTGTTTTTAAAATTCAGATTTCCCAGGAAAACATTCCAAATTTCTAATGAGGATGCCACAATTTATCTCAAAAGGTTTCTAAGCATACCTTTGGACTATGTGGTGTGTGTGTGTGTGTGTGTGTGTGTGTGTGTGAACTTAATACATGCTAAAGTCACCAGAAAATGAACTTCAGCTATGGAATTGTCTCCTTGAGATCCAGTTGTTAGGTATTTTCTCCATTGGTGATCAATGGGGGAGGGCCCAATCATTGGTGGATGGTGTCATCCCTGGCCTGTAGCTGAAGTTATCCTGTTCCTGACCAGCTCCCATGGCCCTCAGACCCAAGCAAACACACAGAGACTTATACTATTTACAAACTGAATGGCCTAATGGTTCAGGCTTCTTGCTAGCTGTTCTTATATCTTAAATTAAACCATTTCTTTTAGTCTATAAGTTGCCATGTGGCTTGTGGCTTAATGGTATCTTAACATATTGCTTCTCATTACCTCAATCTGCCTCAGCCTTCCACTTCCCAGACTTCTTCTCTTTCTCTGTCCTGCCTATGCTTCCTGTCTAGCTACTGGCCAATTAGCATTTTATTTATCAATAAATCATCCACAGCAATGGTCTACTGGTCCTTGGTTGTATAAGAATGTGGACTGAACTAGCTATGGGAATCAAGCCAGTAATCAGCTTCCTTCCCTGGCCTTTGCATCAGCTCCTGCCTCCAAGATCCTGCCCTGTTTAAGTTCCTGTTCTGATTTCATTCATTGATGAACAGCAATGCTGAAGTGTAAGCCAAATAAAAACCTGTAACATGAATCTTAAAAGGTCCTATTAATAAAAACAAACCTGGATCCAGGTTTTGGGGTGAACACTGAAAGATCAAAGAGACAGAACAAGCCACATCTAACCTCACCTCACCAATTTCTCAGCTGATCGTGTTTCCTCAAATTGGAAACCTCTGAGTCCTCATCCAAATGGATCTCAGCTGAACTGCTGCTAAAAGCCTAAAAGCTTAAAAGGGCTCTAGATCCTGTTCCTCATGCCTTACACACCTTTCTGCTTCTTATCACTTCCTGAGATTAAAGGTGTGTGTCACTATGCCTGTGTGTTTCTAGTGTGGCTTTGAAATCAGATCCAGAAAGGTCTCTGCCTCCTGAATGCTAGGATTAAAGGTGTGTGCTACCACTGCCTAAACCTATGTTTAATATAGTGTCTGTTCTGTTCTCTGACCTCCAGATAAGTTTATTGGTGTGTACAATATATGAACCACAAAATCCTTCCTCCCCAAGTTCTTTTTTTGCCATAGTGTTTCATTGCAGCTATAGAAATCCTAATCTAAGACAGACCTCCTCTTATTTTTTATATGCCATAGTTAGTTATTCCCAGTATTCTCAAGTAGTAGCATTGCATGTAGCTGAAATAAGTGATGATTAATTTTTATTAAATATAATTTGCTTTAAACCATACATGGATGATTATGTTTTTCTTTTCTTTTCTTTTACTTTTCTTTTTTTTCAATTCAGGGTTTCTCTGTGTAGCATTGTGCCTTTTCTGGAACTCACTTTGGAGATCAGGTTGGCCACCAACCAGCTGAGTATGTTTTTCTTATATTTATTTATTTTTTGACTAGTCCTTAAAATATTTATTGTTACAAGTAAGAGAGTGGAATTTTTGGCAAGTATATTTTGTAAGTAATGAGTATTTCTTTTGTAATAGAATCTTCATGGTAACTGTGTTGCTGTTGAAACAGGAAAAGTCTCTTCAAGTGATATAAGTATGTCCCTTCTTAATTGACTGGCTTCTACTTATTTATTTTTATTATTATTATTATTATTATTATTATTATTATTACTATTAAGAGATTTTCTATTCATTTTGCATACTAACCACACATTGCCCTGTCCTCCCTTCTCCCACCCTCCAGCCTTCCCTCCAAACCCACCTCCTTTTCCCACCTCCTCCAAGGCAAGATCTCCCATGAGGAGTCAGCAGAGCCTGGTACATTTGGTTGAGGCAGTCCAAGCCTTTCCTCCCTGTACCAAGGCTGGTTACAAAGTATCCCACCACAGGCACTGGGCTCCAAAATGCCTGCTCATGCACTAGGGATGGGTCTTGATCCCACTGCCTAGGGCCCCCAAATAGTTCAAGCTAAATAACTGTCTCACCTATCCAGAGGGCCTAGTCCAGTACCATGGGGGGCTCCTTAGCTATTGATCCACAGTTCATGCATTTCCACTAGTTTGGCTGGCCATCTCTATATATTTCCCCATTATGATGCCGATATACCTTGCTCATAGAATCCCTCCACTCTCTCATCAATTGGACTCCTAAAGCTCACCCTGACATCTGGCCAAGGATCTCTGAATCTGTTTGCATCTGCTTGCATCAGTCACTGGATGAGGGCTCTATGATGACAGTTAGGGTATCTACCAATCTAATTACTGTAGTGGTCCAGTTCAGGCACCCTCTTGACTCTTGCCAGTAGTCTACGGTGGATCATCTTTGTGGATTCCTGGGAACTTCCTTAGCACTCTGTTTCTTCCTATTCCCATGACTCTTCATTTATCATGGTAGCTCTTTTCTTGCTCTTCCACTCTATCCCTGTTCCAGCTCGAACCTCCTATTTCCCTATGTTCTTATCCTCCATTCCTTGCCATCCATTACCCCCCCACCCCATCCACAGTTTAACTGAGCATTTCATTCCAGTCATAGATTTTATAGGAATGTCTTGCTGTATTTTATTATGTTAAGAGACAAAATATTGTTAAAAGCAAGCAAATGTCTGCCATTACTTTATCTGGCAGATAAAAAACTCCCGAAATTGTTACTTTTATGTTGATACTACGTTTGAAAATTTTATTCAGAATAGTATTTAAAGCACAAAAGCTCATTTTATAAAATTCAAGGCAGCATCTAATCCTATTACTCAATTTATTTTTTACCTACGAGTTTGTAGCCTAGTTAATAATTGACCTAGGGAATTAATTGTTATTATTCACACATAAACAAACACAAAATTGAAACAGCAAATGAAAACTGTTTCACATGGAAATTTGTCCCACATAAACTTCAAACAATTCATAAAGTTAAAATGAGCATTTTCCAAGAAAGAAGCACCCAAGAGAAGAAAACTACATTTCCAGGTGTTTATTTGTGTAGATGTTTTCCTGACATCTATAAACTGCAATCATAAGGACTTGTTTCTGTAAAAATAACAGAGAAGTGAGCTCAAAAACCTAAATTGCATGTTTGTGTTAACCACCATTAACCCCAATTTCCTTACATTTTAAATTTCACTACTGATTCCAAATAAGAGTAATCTCAACTGAACATAACTAAGGCTATTTTCCCTAGGCTTGTGTTAAATTATAAATGAAATAGCCATACAAATGATAAAAACAAGTGAGCCAATTATTTTATAAAGATAAGTCTAACCCCACTAGATGTTGTTTCAAAGGTTGCTTTTCCTCTTTTTGAAATGTTAACTCAGTCAAGCATTGGTAGCTACATGTCTGAGATTTTGCTGTTTATAAGTGAATGAAAATTTAATGAGAGGTTTCTCACATAATTTTATAAATACACTGATTCTCAGAATACATGTAAATTGCCACACAAAATCACTGTGTAAAGCTAAACAGTCATATCTGTGTTAAATTTGAATTTGATCAGCAGGGACATCAAAACTTTTAGAAAAGATCAAGTTAGACTTCTTAAATAATTACATTCTGTTCTCTTTTTAAAACTAAAATTTTGTCTTGAATCATTTAGCAAGTCTACTTGGGAACTACAATCCAGATAGGAAGGAGAAAACAAAATAAACAACCTAAAAAGTGCCTATTATTTTCATACCATGGATTTCTGGAAATTTACATTCCCATCACACAAAATATTTTTTCATATTTAAAACGTATTATTCTTTGTTTCTACAAAGCATGTTTGTAAACTTTTGTAATTTCAGAATGAAAAGAGATTGTAAGTATTGTCCAAAATATTCTTCATATTTTCTATGTACAATCTATAGTAGGTAAGAATTGATTTTTAGTTTTCCTTTATTTTTTGAGACAGTATTTTTCTGTGTAACAGCTCTGGCTCTGTTCCAGAACTTGCTTTGTTGAACAGGCTGGCCTTGAACTCATATATTGACCTGCCGCTGCTTCCCAAGTGCTGAGATTAAAGCTATGAGCCATCACCATCCAGCTAGAAGGTAAGTATTTCCATTCATCCCAATATAGCTTCTCTTATTCAATTTAATATATCTTGATTTCCAGAAGGAAAATATTTCATTTATTTTGACATTCATAACTAATATGAATTATCATTCTGCCAACAGAATTAGAAATTCTAAGTTCAAATTGAACATACTGTCTAGCTCTGGATGTTCATAAGGTATTAACATAGATATAGTAATTGATATCCTAGAATTCTTTAGTCAGTAACATATCTTGCTACTTGTGATACATACTATTTAAAGTTTCCTGATAGAGTATTTCACCTAATAATCAAGAACTTATAAAATAAGTCTTGCCATTATATTTTATGAAGCAATTATCCTACTCTGGCATAAACCCTAGGACTTGACACTTATACCATAAAGTCAGTTTTCATTAATTTTTTCTAGTAGACTGTGATAAACATTCCCATATTAGAAACTTTTAGCATCTACAATGCAAATTATACACATTATTTAAATAAATCAATGAGCCTAATCTGGAAGTAAATACTTCAATTTGTCTTTACATTGGGTGAAGGAAATTATTTAAATCAGAAGAAATACATACTATACTCCTGTGTATTTGCTTCAACAAATATGAAACCAGAATCTAAAAAGTCAAATTTTCTTCAATAAAGAACAGTATTGTCAAATTTTCTGATATTTAAAACAAAGGTTTACAGTTATTCAAAATGTCAAGGACTCTTTTTTGTTATAAATGTCATATCCTTTGTGTCCAGTTTATAGATTTTATCACTTGTCAAAATAATCTCATTATTAAGAGATATGAAAAATTAAACTTTATGTAATGAAAAGTCATTTTTCCAGTTTAATATGTTGAGAATATTTTTTATATTTGTGGTCAATCATTTTATTTTCATTTTTACTTTCATACCTTTGTAGCTTTCCATAAACAACAGAAACATGCTTAGGATAGATAAAATCACCAAGCATATCTTTAAAACTCTATTTGCTTTTAAGTGATTCACTGACATGCATCCTTTTATTTAGAGGGATTTTAGATGAGAATTTTTGTTTTATTATTATAGTTTTATTCATTTTACATACCAACCACAAATCCTCCTCTCATCCCTCCTCTCATTCCCCCTACTTTCCCCCTCCCTTATTCCCTCCTCTAACAGGATAAATTCTCCCATAGGGGGACAGCTAATCCTGGTACATTCAGTTGAGGTAGGGCCAATCCCCTAACCACTTCATCAGGGGTGAACAAGGTGTCTGAAAATAGGTAATGGGATCCAGATAGCCGACTCATGCACCAGGGATATAGATCCTGCTCACAATATCAGGGACCCCTCAGACAGACCCAGCTAAACAACTGTGTCCCTTATGCAGAGGGTCTAATCTGATCTCATGTAGGTTTCACACATGTCAGTCTAAAGTTTGTGAGTTCCTATGAGCTTGATTCAGTTGTCTCTATAGATTTCCCTATCAGGTTCTTTACCGCCTTGCTCATATAATTCCTTTTCCCTCTCTTTGACTGGAATCTCAGAGCTTGGTCTCGTTCTTGGTTGTGGATCTCTGCATCTATTTCCATCAGTTACTGGATTAAGGCTCTGTGATGACAGTTAGAATATTCACCAATCTGATAACCATGGTAGGCCAGTTCAGGCACCCTCACCATTATTGCTAGTGGTCTAATCTGGTGTCATTCTTGTGGATTCCTGGGAATTTCACTAGTAACAGGTTTCTCCCTTACCCCATAATATCTCCTCCCTCTATCACGATAATCTCTTTTATTGCTTTCCCATTCCATCCCTCCCCTGGCTGAACCATCTCTTTCCTTCATGTTCTCCCCCATCCACAGTTTACTCATTGGGATCTCCTCTGTTTCCCCTTCCCAAGGTGATCCATACATCTCTCTTAGGGTCCTCCTTGTTTCCTAGCTTCTCTGGAGCTGTGGGTTGTAATCTCATTATCCTTCGCTTTACATCTAGTATCCATTTATGAGTGAGTACATACCATGTTTGTCTTTCTAAGTCTGGGTTACCTCATTCAGGAACGTGTTTTCTAGTTCCATCCATTTGCCTGCAAATTTCATGATGTCATTGTTTTTATACAGCTGAGTAATATTCCATTGTGTATATGTACCACATTTTCTTTATCCATTCTTTGGTTGAGGGGGATCTAGGTTGCTTTCAAGTTCTGGCTATTACAAGTAATGCTGCTATGAACATAGTTTGAGTGTCCGTGTGGCATGCTTGAGCATCACTTGGGTATAAGCCCCAAAATGGTATCATTGGGTCTTGAGGTAGATTGATTCCAAATTTTCTGAGAAACTACCATACTGATTTCCAGAGTGGATGTACAATTTTGCACTCCCACCAACAGTGGAGGACTGTTCCCCTTGATCAACATCCTTTCAAACATAAACTTTCATCAGTGTTCTTGATCTTAGCCATTCTGACAAGTGTAAGGTAGTATCTTGGAGTCATTTTGGTTTTTTGTTTCCATGGTGACAAGGATGTTGAGCAATTCCTTAAATGTCTTTCAGCCATTTGGGATTCTTCTGCTGAGAATTCTCTGTTTAGATCTGTAGCCCATTTTTTGATAGCATTGTTTGGGATTTTGCTGTCTAGTTACTTGAATTCTGTGTATATTTTGGAGATCAGCCCTCTGTCAGATGTGGAGTTTGTAAATATCTTTTCCTATTCTGTAGGCTGTTGTTTTGTCATATTTACTGTGTCCTTTGTTTACCAAAGCTTCTCATTTCCAGGAGGTCCCATTTATTAATTGTTATTCTCAGGGTCTGTACAACTGCTGTTATGTTTAGGAAGTGATCTCCTATGTCAATGCTTTCTAAGATACTTCCTACTTTCTGTTCTATCAAGTTCAGTGTAGCTGGATTAATGTTGAGGTCTTGAATTCTCCTGGATTTTAGTTTCCTGCATGGTGATAGAAATGGGTCTATTTGCAATTTTCTACACATTGATATCCAGTTATTCCAGCACCATTTGTTGAAGATGCTTTCTTTTTTCCATTGTACAGTTTTGGCTTCCTTGTCAAAAATCAAATGTTCATAGATGTGTGGATTAATGTCAGGACCTTCAATTCAATTACAATTGTCCACATGTCAGTTTTTATGCCAATACCAAGCTGTATTTTATTACTATATCTCTATAACAGAGCTTGAAGTCAGGGATGGTGATGCCTCCAGATGTTGCTTTATTGTAGAAATTATTTAACATATCCTGGGTTTTCTGTTTTTCCATATGAAGCTGAATATTATTCTTTCAACATCTATGAAGAATTATATTGGTATTTTCAGGGGAATTGCAATGAATCTGTAGATTGCTTTTGGTAAGATTGCCATTATTATTATATTGGTTCTACCTATTCCTGACCATGGAAGATCTTACCATTTTCTGATATCTTCCTTCAATTTCTTTCTTCAAGGACTTAAAGTTCTTATCATAGATGTCTTTCACTTGCTTGGTTAGCATTACACCAAGGTATTTTATATTATCTGTGGCTATTGTAAAGGGCTTTGTTTCTCTAATTTCTATCTCGGCCTGTTTATCATTTGTATATATGAGGGCTACTAATTTTTTTATGTTAATCGTGTATCCAGACACATGACTAAATGTGTTTATCAGTTGTAAGAGTTCCCTGGTAGAATTTATGGGGTCATTTATGTAGACTACCTTATTTTCTGCAAATATCAAAAGTTTGACTTCTTCCTTTCCAATTTGTGTCCCCTTGTTCTCCTTTTGTTGTCTTATTGCTCGAACTAGAACTTTGAATACTGTATTGAATAGACTTGGGAAGAGTGGACAGCCTTGTCTAGTTCCTGCTTTTAGTGGAATCACTTTGAATTTCTCTCCATTTCATTTGATGTTATCTATAGGCATGCTGTAAATTGCCTTTATTATGTTTAGGTATGTTCCTTGTATTCCTGATCTCTCCAGGACTTTTGTCATGAAGGGATTTTTTTTTTTATTTTGTCAAAGGCTTTTTCAGCAGAGATGAAATGAATGAGATGATCATGGGGGTTTTGTTTTGTTTTGTTTTGTTTTTCTTTCAGTTTGTTTATATGATGTATTACATTGACAGATTTTCTTATGTTGAATCATGCCTGCATCTCTGGGATGAAGCCTACTTGATCATGATGAATGATTTTTTGATGTGTTCTTGGATTTGGTTTTCCAGCATTTTATTGAGTATTTTTACATCAATGTTCATGTGGGAGATTTATTTGCAATTCTCTTTCTTTGTAGCATCTTTGTGTGATTTGGGTATCAGGGTAACTGTAGCCTCATAGAAAGAGTTTGACAATGTTCCTTCTGTGTCTATTGTGTGGGAAAAATTGGGGAGTATTGGTTTTAGCTCTTATTTGAAATTCTGGTAGAATTTTTCAGTGAAGCAGTGAGGCCCTGGGCCTTTTTTGGTTGAGAAACTTTTAATGACTGCTTTTATTCCCATAGGAGTTATAAGTCTACTTAAATTGTTTATCTGGTCTTGATATAATTTTGGCATATGGTACCTATCCAAAAATGTGTCCATTTCTTTCAGATTTTCCAACTTTTGTGGAGTACAGATTTTAGAAGTATGACTTTATGATTCTCTGCTTTACTCATTGTCAGTTGTTATGTCTCCCTTTTCATTTCTGATTTTGTTAATTTGTATGCTCTCTCTCTGCCTTTTAGTTAGTTTGGATAAATGTTTGTCTACCTTGTTGATTTTCTCAAAGAACCAACTCTTTGTTTCATTGATCCTTTGTACTGTTCTCTTTGTTTCTATTTTATTGATTTCTGCCCTAAATTTGATTATTTCTTGGCATCTAGTCCTCCTGGGTGAGTTTGTTTCATTTATTTCTAGAGCTTTCAGGTATGCTGTTAAGTCACTTGTGTAAGGTTTTCCCATATTCTTTATGTAAGCTTTTAGCACTATGAACTTTCCTTTTAGCACTGCTTTCATAGTGTCCCATAAATTTGGATGTTGTATATTCATTTTCATTGAATTCTAGGAAGTCTTTAATTTCTTCCTTGACCCAATGGTAATTCAGGTGAGTATTATTCAGTTTCCATAAGTTCGTAGGCTTTCAGTGATTTGTGTTGTTGAATTCTAACTTTAAGGCATGGTGGTTCAATAAAATACAGGAGGTTATTCCAGTTTTCTTGGATTTGTTGGGATTTGCTTTGTGACCAAGTATGTGGTCATTTTTCAGAGAAGGTTCCATAGGGTGTTGAGAAGAACGTATATTCTTTTTTTTTTTTTGGTTAGGGTGGAATGTTCTGTAAATATTGATTAAGTCCATTTGAATCATAACAACTACTAGATCCTTTGTTTCTCTGTTAAGTTTCTATATGGCAGACCTGCTTGTAGCACAAATCTTTTTTTTTTTTTTTTTCAGTTGGTAAAACTTTATTTTACAAGCAATAGGGATTGGACCAAATGGTGATTATAATCCAGAGTAAGTGTTTTATAACACAGCAAATGGCACTGTACACACTGCCAATACAGACTTAATAGCATGATACTGAACTGTACAAGAGTTATTTATTTTCCTTCATCTCAAAGCTATTTTTAGTAGTACAAAAAAAGCCATATTAACATTTTTTTCATTAGAAAACAACAGGATGTACAAAACTTTAGATGAAAAGTATGTCAAATTGCATTTAGTCACTTGCAGAAAAATCCGCCACTCCATTGATACCACCCAGAGTGTTTAAGGCAGTGATAAAAATCAAAATAATGTCTCTTAATAAACCCCAGCTGTTAAAAGACCAAAACCTAGCAATATAGAATTGTTTTCTACACAGTATTCTTAACTACTCACTTCAGGAGTTATTTTTGAAAATCCATTTCAGTTGAGACCTACTACATACCAGGCACCATACTTGGCCAACTAGGGATTTTCAAACAAGTTGGTTCAAGTGAGAAGGACCCACAAATCAGTCCTTTGGTTATCAGGCTTGACTTTAATCTTCCAAAAAATCAGGATCAAGTTTCCTCTTCCAAATGTTACTTGGTTGCATTAGTGGGGAGGGTGTTTAGAAAGAAAAGGAATGATTAATTTGGTCGATTATTTTAATTATAGGAGCATTATCAACAAGCTAAGCTATCAGCCTTTATTAATACGATGTCATCTTGAGGTGCTACCACAAGTGTGGTTCAGCTTTATCCTGAACCCCACCCTGCTCAAGAACAGTACAAGGAGTGGACTATTTTGCATTTAATATAGCAATAGCCATATCCTCTAACAGTTTAGGGTCCAGTAAAAATATCCAGTTATGAGATGACCAAAAAAAAAAAAAAGCAGAAAGTAAACTAGTAAGAAATAATATATAAAGAACTATCTTTTCCTTTTGAATGACAAAATGCTAACACTTTGACTTAAAAGGGGGGGGGGGTGCTTGCAGCTATGTGGATGGCCCATGAGCTGATAAGGCTGCCCATTCAACACCATTACTGCTGTACAGAAACCTGTTTTCTTAAGTCATAGCACATCATTTAAGCAATAATTTGAAAATTAATCAAATGCTATACCTTGTACTAAGAGGTCATATACCACCTGTAGCACAAATCTTAAAAGGTCTTATTAATAAAAACAAACCCGGTACCAGTTATTGGGGTGAATGCTGGAAGATCAGAGAAGCAGAACAAGCCACAGTCACCTCACCTCACCAATTCCTCAGCTGATCCTGTTTCCTTGGACTGAAAGCCTCTGAGTCCTCACCCCTATGAATCTCAGCCAAACTGCTGCTCAAAAGCCTGAAAGCTTAACCAAGCTAGTTCCTGGTTTTCACACATTATATATCTTTTTGCTTTCTGCCATCACTTCCTAGGATTAAAGGCTCTTGTTACTACACTTGGCTGTTTCCAGTGTGGCCTTAAAGTCATAGATATCCAGATGTATCTCTGCCTCCAGAAGGCTAGGATTAAAGGCATGTGTAGCTGGAGACCTTCTCTCCAGCCCCTGACAAGCCCTATTAATTCAACAGCCCACTTATAAAATAAACACACAGATGCTTATATTATTTAAACTGTTTGGCCATTAGCTCAGACCTATCTAACTCTTACTCATGTATTTAGCCCATTTTTATTAATCTATATTTTTGCCACGTGGCTTGTGACTTACCGGTACTTTACATTCCGCTTGTCATGGCAACAGCTGGCAGGTCTCTCCTTCCTAGCCTTCACTTCCCCCATTTCTCTTCTCTGCTTGTCCCACCTATACTTCCTGCCTGGTTACTGGCCAATCAGTGTTTTATTTATAGAGAGTTATAAAAGAAAAGGGACAGTGCTGTGGGATGTTCTGTATATCAAATGTGCTTCTGTTTCTGAGAAAGGTATATGTAGTAGAAGGCAAATATACCTACTATGAACCCCTATAGAAAGTCTGAGAAATAGTATTTACATTTGAAAAATTAGAGTTATAGATGCAAAGATAAGTCAATTATAAGGACTGGACTTTTGTAAAAATTTGGTAATCTCTAACCATCACTTCATAGCAAACCTTCAGGCTTCATCAAAAAACTACAGCTTTATATTAATCTAGGGCAATAAACAAAAACAAACAAGGAAATAAACAAAAAGAACAAGAACAAAAAACTTCCTAAAGTCAGCAAAAACCTTATCTTTTCTTCTGCATTTAGAAACCAAAAACATACCTCTAAGTATATAGCTTCTTTCTTCCTCAGTTTGTTTGCTACATCCTGAAGTTGGTGATCAGAAGGAAGATACTAACAAACTAAATGTCAGAAGATAAGAAGAAGACCAAGTATTTGAAAATTTTTAAAATTCAAACTTTTGAGATAATAATATATCAAATAGAAATCAAAATGCAAATTGCAATATATTTTATAGAAAACCTTAATAACTATTCATAATTATAGTCATATTCATAAGAATCAACTCATACAGTGCTTTGAAAGAAAATGTAATTAATTTAAAGGCTTAAAATATAACATACATTTTAGAGGTATGATTTGGTTTAAATTTCATTTTATAGAACCAGAGGAAACAGACCAAAGAAAATTTAATGCAAAAATGAAAACAATTAATTGAGAAAGAAGAACTATTACTAAAATAATAAAGAAAAATAAAATGGAGAAATTGTTTAAAATACTTAATTATTTAAAATTTTTCATTAAAATAAGGGTCTGTTAAAATGAACAAGAAGAAACAAAGAAAAAGTTTTAAAGTAATATTTATTGCATAAATAGACATAACAATCCTCAATACAGTCAAAGTAAATTAGATATGGAGCTTTATTGAAGAAATAATGCATCATAACCTAACAGGTTCATCCTTGTTAGTTTAATTGTCTTATGAAGAATAAACATTATATAAATTGCACTCAATGTAGTTTTTAGGAAGATTATATATATGTAAATATTCAGGATTTATCAGAGTAGTTTATGGGGTGTGGTGTAACTATTGCAACAATACCTTTGTCCTGATGGGAATTTTAAGAATACAATTTTCATTTGGTCTGTGAAACTAGATATCTAATCTATTCTTCAGTACAAATTTGAAAATCCAAAGAAGCAGAATATAATACAAATAAAGGAATTAGCTTACCAGTGATAGTGAGTGCAATCAGGCAAAGAGTAGAAGTTTCCTTCTTCAGTGTCCTTTCTAAAGTCTGCTAACAGAAACTTTGGCCTAAGTGGGTCTTTCTACCTCAAATGATCCAATCAAGTAAAACATCTCTCAATGATGTATCCAGAAACATGGGACTTAGTTAATTACAGACATAGTCAAATTGACAACCAAAAATAAGTATCACAGTAGTTTTCCTCAATATTAATGGTTCATCAGAAACATATGGTAAACAATAAGTATCATGGGTAGCCTAACTATAGATATTCTAATTGGACTGTAATGAATTATGTGCATGAGTAGTTTTAGACATACACATATAGCCTGAGGAAAGTGGTATTATATTTATAAAAAGATATTATTTTAATATGACATTTTTGTTCTTCATTTTACTGTACTTTTTCAAAAAGTATAAATAGAGCTTAGAAACAGAAAAAAATATTGTCACTGGGAAAAGAAAGCAAATAATGCAAAGTACAAATATCTATGTATTTTTAATCCTATTGTGCTTATTCAAAGCCTTTTAAGAACTACTTTTCTGAAAATGGACTCCTTAATTAGTACCTTATATGTCCTAAGAACTGCTTAAAATCTTTCTGCAACTTTTGAGAAAGTTAAGAAAGGTAGAAAAGCATAGACAATCATGGAACCCAGCAATATCAAACATTTCAAGGGCAACAAACTCATAAAATCTAAAGTTTAGAACTGAAATAAATTGTTTTTGATGAAACTATGTTTGTGAGAGTGGTAAAGTGAGAAAATTATAACAAGATATTCAAAGTTTCAGAAAAAGTCATGTCAGGCATAAAACTCTGCCTTAGAGATCTTGCTCCAATGTTTTCTCTACTGGTCCTTGATGTATTTATCTCAAGTTACTGATTTGTTGTTGTTTTATGTTTTGTTGAGTTTTTTTTTTTTTTGAGTTGGTTTTGCTGAGCAATTCATAGTTCTCCCATCTCATCCTCTAAAGTACTTAGATTATGCCATGATCACTAATTACATGTTATTTTTTACCAAACATAAAATGTGTAAACTCAAAAATTTCTGCCTAATAACATTAACAATTAAATATATTTTCATATATAATAAATTTAAGTTAATTTTCTTTCACAAAAGGAAATTCTTAAGTTTTATTTCCACTTTCCTTTGGTGGTATTGTGTTCCCCAAAATATTGTGCACCCTAATAAACTTATCTGGGGTTAGAGACAGAATAGCCACAATATTAAACAGGAGGATAGGCAGTGGTAGCACACACCTTTAATCCTCGAATTCCAGAGGCAGAAATCCATCTGTACAAGGATACAGCCAAGCATAGTGACTCATGCCTTTAATCCCAGAAAGCGAGCCTTTAATCCCAAGGAGTGATGGTAGAAAGCAGAAAGGTATATAAGGTGTGAGGGCCAGAAACTAGAAGCACTTGGCTGGTTAAGCATTCAGGCTTTCAAGCAGCAGTTCAGCTGAGACCCATTGGGATGAGGACATAGAAGCTTCCAGTCTGAGGAAACAGGATTAGCTGAGGAACTGGCAAGGTGAGATAGCTGTGGCTTGTTCTGCTACTCTGATCTTCCAGCATTCACCTCAATAACTGTCCTCGGGTTTGATTTTATTAATCAGACTCTTTAAGATTCCTGCCACACTTACCTAATATGTTTTTGAGTAAAAAAAGCAATGTTTCTTAATGTTCATATCTGAATTTTTTAGAAATTCAATTATGCATCATTGTTATTTCCATTAGAATGCTGGATTTTATATTCTATTTTCCAAAATATGTAGGAGTTTCCAAATCTTTTCAGGCATTTCCCTGGTTAGTACTGATAGAAAATATAAGTATACATATAAAATGTCACTATATTACCTTGGCGTGTACTTCACATTTGTTATCCCTCTGTTTCAGAGACAAAAGCAGAATTATATAAATACAGGACTGGCCTGTGCCACTTGTAAAACCATCTTTCATAGAGGAGGTCACAAGGAAGAGGATATTCTGTCTTAAAGAATCACTAAAGTTTTTAATCGTACATATCATTCAAGATCAGTGGAAATGTCTGTACTTTTTTCTACATCATTTCTAGTAGCATGTAAATTTGCTGGAACTGCCATCATAAGGTATGATGACTTCTACTAGTACCTCTCTCAGCTTGTGGATAGCTACTCTCTTCCATTGCCTTCATGTACAGGACAACAGTTGTACTGGACAACGCCATACACATATGAAGACAATCTATATTATTTTACCACTTAAAGGCCCTATCTCCAAATACATCCACATTATAAAGCATTGAGAATCAGGGTATTACATATGAACTTGAGGAAGTTACGTAATTGAACTCATATCAGACAGTTTCCTGTATTTTATAGATGTGTGCTTTAAAGTATTACCTATCAAGAACTCTAAAATTTTCTGAAAGAATAATGCCTATAAGGAGGTCTAAAACTGGCCTACTATAAAATAAATGTTAACTTTTTATGATTAAATTAATGTTGCATAGCATTTAGTTGCATTACATTTCAAGTTATAGGCCACTAGGTTTTATAGTTATATAGTTTATATAGTTAGCATTAGGCTGTCAGTTGCTGTGGAATAACCCTTTTGTGCATTATGTAGATATGTTGCTCTCATTGTTAATAAAAAGCTGATTGTCAGGGTTTGGGAGGCTGAGAGAATGTGGGGAGAAGGAGGGTGGAATCAGAGGAGATGCCTTAAGAGACAGACCAAGGAAAGGATGAGAAGTATATACATGAGGTAAATGAGACTTGGGAAGCACATGGATTAATGGAAATGGGTTAATTTAAATTATACATGCTAGCTAAAAACAAACTTAAGCTATTGGTTAAGCATTTATAATTAATATTAAGTCATTGTATGGTTACTTGGAGAGTGGCTGCAGGGACAGAGAAAAACTCTGCCTAAAAAGTGTTCCAATATGGGACCAGGATTTCTAAATAAGAGCTACCAAAGCTTAAAAAAAGATCCTAAGCATACAAAAATGTATCCAAACACAGCTTCCTGATAACCATCTTTTCTTAGGTAAGCTTGATACTAGTGACAAATATCGATCACTCTTTTAAGAGGTGGCTTCTTGGCTTGGTAGTAGTGGCAAACACAGGTGTGGCCCTTTTAAGAGGTCCTGCTATCTAACACTTAAATGAGTTTATGAGTAGTGGGCAGTGTGACACTTGGTGACTGTGTAAACCCAAAAACTTCCCAGAGCAGGGATGGTAAACATGACTCCCAAAGGTACCTCCACCATGAGGCTAGGCTGTGATGGAACAAAGAGGGAGGAGCTATCCACTGATGCCATGTGTCAACACATGTGGTAAATTGAGCCATGCTACACCTAACATAGCAATTGAAGATTTGTCTCATGGGATCAAAAAACAAAACAAAACAAAACAAACAAACAAAAGCAAAAAAACAAAACCCAGTATAATAAAGACAGATCCAGATGAAAGAAACTTACAAACTGTGTTTAAAAATATTCATAGTTTTGGGAGAGAGAAGTTAGAGGGTATATACAATCATAGATTAAAAAAATAGTTTAAATATTATAAATCTGTAAAAAAAAATAAAGTAAAAATAAATAAATAAATAAATAAATAAATAAATAAATAAATATCCATATAAAGATGGAAAATACACAGGGAGTCTGGATTCTATATGTTAATATTTTGTTTTTAGGCTTTATGAGTGTTAATGAAGGATCAACAGTTGCTAAGACACATTGGATTATGAAAATTGCTGTGAGGTTGGCCGTGGATTGTTCTGTTTCTCTGATCTTTCAGTGTTCACCCTAATACCTGGCTCTGGGTTTGTTTTCATTAATAAGACCTTTTAAGACTCATGTTACATCTGGCATCTAATATTTGTGGTATGAATTAATGAAAAAGCCACTTGCCTGTGGCATTGCACACCCTGGATCAGGCCAGAGCTGCATGGGGGTGGTTGCGGTGGAGCATGCTGGTAGGATTTGCTTAAAGAGTCAGAAGCAGGAGGATCCCCAGTTCAAGGCAAGCCTGGGAGGCTTGCTGAGGAGAAGCTGCAGCCAGAAACAGACCAGGCCACAAAGGGTGTCAACAGGACCATGTCTAGCTGCTGGTGCTCCATGTTGCCTGCCACTTCTCATCATGTTGTTGGCAATGGCAATGCTGCTACCAGAGACAAAAGGTTTCCAGCCACTTGTTCAAAGAACAATTGCCAGGACCATAGTGTTACAAGAAAACATTGGCAAAGGTCAGTTTGGAGAAGTTTTGTGAGGCATGTGTCAGGTAGAAGAAATTGCTATGAATATATTCTCTTCTAGAGAAGAATATTCATGGTTCCCAGAGGCAGAGACTTATAAGATTGTGATATTACACCATGAAAATATCCTAGGATTTATACCAGCAGACCACAAAGACAAGGGCACATAGACTCAGTTGTGGCTGGTGTAGGATTACAATGAGCATGGATCCCTTTTTGATTACTTGTATAGATACACTGTTACAGTGGAAGGGATCATCAAGCTTGCTCTGTCTATGGCAAGCTGTTTTGCCCATCTTCATATGGAGAAGGTTGGTACCCAAAGAAAATCAGCTATTGCTCACAGAGATTTGAAATCAAAGAATACCTTGGTGAAGAAGAATTGAACTTTTATTGCAAACTTGGGACTGGCTGTGAGAGATGACTCTGCCACAGATACTTTTGTCATTGCTCCAAACTATAGAGGAGGCACAAAAAAAAGGAAAAAAATTTCTGGAGTGAACCATGACCACAACTAACAGTGACTTTAAATCTCTAGAATAGATGACGGCATCCCACAATGAGGATTCCACATAAACTATAATAAAACCATTAAGCTGATTAATATCACCCAAAGTTCAGCTTTGGACTACAAACTGCTCAGGACAGTTTCAAGATGGCTAGGTGAGATTATCCAGATTCACAGATTACTCTCAAGCAAGGACTTGATACAACTTTTCCCATTATGCAGAGTCTGGACAACAAATGATACAGCTACCTCTCCCCAAACTTGACAACTAACCCAAAAAAATCCTTTTCAGAATCCCCAAAAGATGTTCTTACCGCCAGAAAGCAGGAAGAAATTTTAAGAACGTGATGCCCACATTTCCAAGAGGTAGGGTGGGTGTTTTTTTGGTCATTTAATGACTTATGGATATTGTCATTGTCTATGATGGCTGGTTACAAGTTGTTAATTGTTAAGGGTCAAAAAAACTAAACAAAGATTAGATTCAAGGTTCTTGTTTAAAAAGAAAAAGAGGAAATAGATTAGAGGTAGATCACTGAATCTTTTCTGAAAAAAAGATATAGAAATAACAGGATAAAAGGGTAGATTATTGAAACTACTCTAAAAAGAAAAAATGGGAGATATAGAAATGATAATATAAAAGGTAGATTTTTGAATCAACTCAGAAAAGAATAAAGAGACAATATGGATATGCTAAGATAAAAGGTAGATTATTCAATCTACTTTTAAAAAGGAACTACTTGTTTTAAATAGTTTACATTGGATTGGATTTTTCTATATTGTATAAAAATTTTTAGTAGACTCACCAAAATGGAATAAACAATGAATTTTTTTGTCTGAATTTGTCAAATGTTAATGGACTGGATATTGTTAAGGTATATAATGGATTTTTTGTCTGAATCTGTCAAATGTTAATGGACTAGACATCATTAATATAATTCTTGACTGTATATATTATATATACATATTGTGTATATCTTTTCTTATATTAGTTATAACTTTTTTATTTTAAACAAAAATACTGGCAATGTGGTTGATCTAGTATGCACATCAATAAACTTATCTGGGAATCAGAGGATAGAATAGCCACTATATTAAACACAGAATTTAGGCAATGTTAGTACAAGCCCTTAATCCCAGCATTCCAGAGACAGATACATCCAGCTCTCTGTGATTTCAAGGCCACTCTGGAAAGAGCCAGGCATGGTGACACACAACTTTAATCCCAGCACTTGGGATCTCAAATCTTGCTTGGGAAAGACACATGCCATTAATCCCAGGAAGTGATGGTGGGAAGCAGAAAAGTGCGTAAGGCATGAAGACCAGCAACTAGAGGCTTTTTAAGCATTTAGGCTTTTAGCAGCAGTTCAGCTGACATCCATTTCAGATGAGGACTCAGAGGCTTCCAGTTTGAGGGAACAAGATTGGCCCGGCCAGGAGGGTCTTCAACAGGGACCTAAAGGGAAGGCCAGGGAATGAGAGGGACAAGAGACACAAAGAATGAGAGCAAAACAGGACATCTGATAAAGCTCCAACATTTTATTTTTCTCTCAAGGTATACATAGGTAGGCAAAGGGGGTTGCAAGCAGGAAGGGATTTAATTTTGGGGGCTGCAAGCAGGGAGGGACTTAGTAATGGGGGTTGCAAGCAGGAAGGGCCTTATGGCTGTTCAGCTAGCGGGAAATGTTGCTCTGAGGGTTATCTATCTACTCTTGTCTAACTGCCTAATGGCTTAAGTACAACTCAACAACCTGATGTCTGAGAAGAGGTTTTGGTATTTGTGAGAAGAGGTTCTGGTGCTATGGAGACTTAAGTGAGATCTAGATCTAAGAAAAGAGGAGAGAAACAAACATGGCAGCATGTGTGTCAAAGGTCACTTACGCTTATGGCTCCTGTCACAAGATCAGCTGAGGAGCTTGTGATGTGAGTTTGGCTGTGGCTGGTTCTGTCTCTCTGATCTTTCAGAATTTACTCCAATACACAGTGCCAGGTTTGTTTTTATTACTAAGACCTTCTAAGATTGGTGCTACACTGCTGAATTAAAAAATCTATATATTTTTAAAATGTCGTTACTTCAAAATTGAAGTCAAAATATTTGTTACTTTGGAGAAAAAGTTATATTTTATTTCCACAGGAAATGAGAAGCTGTGGATTTGTTTCAGGTTGATTTGTATCAGGGTTGATTGTTGAAGACCCCCTGAAAATCCTGGCTACAGATATAAAGAAACAAACCTAGAAGAACTACAAGAAACTTCATGTATATTTTACCTGCTCAAAAATAAAACGAAAAATCACTTTTTGCTGACTGTGTAAAACAAACAGTCTATACTTGTATTAATATAGTCATTTATGCTACCTTTAAAAGTTTTTGTATTTTCAGAACAAGGGGACTGGGCACCAATTATAATGAATGGCCCAAATGATCCAACATCACAAAATGCCTCTGTTACAGTCTCCTCAGAATTCTGTATCCAAAGCAGCTTCAAGGCTGCTGGCTGAGATGGTCAATCCTCATAGAGACAACACAGGGTAGAAGAAGGTTGGAATCAGAGGAGATGCCATGAGACATAAAGCAAGCAGGATGGGAAGCATGTACATGAGGTAAACGAGCCTTGGGGTACCACATAGATGAGTAGAAATGGGTTAATTTAAGTTCTAGGAGGTAGTTAAACACAATCCTAAACTATTGGCCAAGCAATTATAACTAATGTTAAGTTTCTATGTGATTATTTAGGGCACTGTTGTTTTTAGGACAGAGAAGTCTGCCTACAGTAAATAATAATTTTCAATTGGAAAAGCACAGGGACAAATAGCCAAACGAATGGAAGCACATGAATTATGAACCAAAGGCTGTGGAGCCCCCAGCTGGATCAGGACCTCTGGATAAGTGAGACAATTGATTAGTTGGAACTGTTTGGGAGGCATCCAGGCTGTGGGACCAGGACCTGTCCTTAGTGCATGACCTGGCTGTTTGGAACCTTGGGCTTACACATGGACACTTTGCTCAGTCTGGAAGTAGGTGACAGGACCTGCCTATACTGAATCCACCAGGTTTAAATGAATCCCCAGGGGTGCCTTGATCCTGGAGGACATGGGAATGGAGGGAAGGGGCTGGGGGAAGGCGGAGTGGGGAGGACAGGGGAACCCATGGCTGATGTGTAAAATAAAAACACAAATATAATAAATAACAAAAAAAAATCTATGTTAAGATGTTGATGGCTATAATACAATTTGGATGTGTAGTTTCTCTATGATCCAATTGACAATTTCTCTTATCTACATTCATTAACAACATATACTAGCAATATTAACTTTTTAATCACCAGGCATGTATTTTATACCACTTTACTATTGTAGGACTTTAAATTTCTGCCCTTGAAGTATTTTTGAAGGAATTCTTTCTTGTCTGCTATGCAATATAACTCTGACATATGCCTAAAATAACCAAGTACCATACAATCCAACTCTTAGCTCTTATTATAATTAATTGGTAGTTATAATTATTGTTCACTTAGAATCTTCCCCATTAGTTGGTAAATTCCATGAAGGCAGAAATCTTTATTGAAAGTCTCCATTATACATAGTGTCTGACACATCGTATAATTGGGTAATTATTTTTAATGATCTATGAAAGATATAGGAAGGACTTAAAAACACAACTTGAGAAGTTTCTTTCAGGAAAAAATATAACTGATATACGACTTGGTCTCTTTATGTATAGCAGGGACATTGTAGCGCTAAATTGTACTAAGAAATTTACTAGTCTTGTGTGCCAAACTTATTTGACTATATCACAGTAGAGTGATGAAAATTAACAATATCATAGTGTGTATTTAAAAGTAACTAGAAAAGAGAATTCTAAATCTTCTTACCTATCATTGAGAAATGATAAATGTAAAATGCTGAAGTGGTTGAAGATTGCTGTGAGACACTATTTTCCATCCTTTCAAAAACCATTCCACATCTGAATTCCAGTAGCTGTGACTGCTGAATGAATACACAAGATCATGTCAGACAGATTTCTTGTGTGTATAATGAAGGGGCTCACAAATCTCCATACCTTGCTGAGGAAGTTTTGGCAATTGATGGATGCTAGAGGAGACAATGTGCCAGTTTTATTTTCAGATGTGGAACACACAAACGGCCTTCCCTCCACCTCCATGTTGGTACTAGCACCATTAAATTTAGTAGATTTAAAAGACTACATGAAATTGGAGGTAAAAGTATTGGTAAAAAGTAGAAAGGGGAAAAGTCAAAGGGGAAAGAATACAGGTAGATTTGATTAAAACATTATCAAAAGATGAAAAAAATTTAAAAGGAATGAAAAATGTCAAATTTACCAATGTGCAAAATACCATGCTTTAATTATTAATAAACACTTACATGTATAGAAACATTACACTTATCCCCAAATTCTTCATAATATTTTCATTAAAAAATAAGTGTGGTCTGGAGTGTAATAGCTCTGCAGTAGAACATTTGCCTATGTGTATGTGACTGCAAGTTCAATCCTCAATACTTCAAAAACAAACAAAATAATAAAAAAAATGAAAAACAAAAATGATGTTTGGAGTTGGGGGCTAAGAGGTATAATACTTGTCTCCAAAACAATCAGGTCCTTTAATTAATATATTCTTTCTATGAACTCTCCTCTAGTTATTTCACTATAGTTGGTACAATACTAGAAAATTTCAATTTCATAAGCACACATTCTAATTCACCCCGGCAGACCCTTCAATCTCCATACCCATCGGCCTAATGTGTATGACCTTAGGAAGTTTAAACCTAGAGAAAATAAGACTTTAGAATCAAAGAACAAGTTTAAAAATACTGATAGATATATATTAAATAAATTATAAGACTATGAAATACTTTACAACTCATTCTCATTATCATAGGGTCAATAACACAACTTTAAACATAAGCAGAAGACAGAAAGCACTGGGTGGTGGTAGCGCATGCCTTTAATCCCTGCACTCAGGAGGAAGAGAGAGGTGGATTTCTGTGAGTTCAAGGCCAGCCTGGACTACAGAGTGAGTTCCAGGAAAGGTGCAAAGCTACACAGAGAAACCCTCTCTTGAAAAAACAAAAACAAAAAAGACAGTAAGCAAAAAGGGGAAGTGAGGAAAGGCTATGAACTATGAAAACCTGCCACCAATGACATACTCCCTTCCATAACCTCTCAAAAAAGTGCTCCCATCTATGAACCAAATTATTCAATATTTGAGCCTTTTAGTAATATTTTTTCCTTTATCAACAACATTTCACTCTCTGGTCCCTAGAGATGCATGACCATATCATGATGCAAAATGCATGTAATCTGACTTTGACTGTCCCCATAGTCTTTGTTGGTTCCAACACATGTTATATATTTCTTTTGGGACCCCAGCTAATATAAAGACTGTAGCCTCTGTAAATATATATATATTCTTCAAACAATGGAAGATAATATACACTATCATTCCCAAGTGGAAGAATGTGATTGTAGTAAAGAAATAATGGTGCAAATTAAGATTGAACCCCATCAGGGCAAACACAAAATCATATAGATGTATGCCTCATGTCAAAGGACCTAGATTGTTCTGTCCCTCCACTTTTGCTGAATACAGCATCCTTCTCTCCCTGAGGCTCCTTTGACTCCCTGTGAACAACTTTTCTTGGCAGGAAACATCTTTGTTTTCTCCAACTTTGCCATCTCCAACATCCTTTAGTTACCACAACATTCCAGGCTTTACCTTCACAGCTTCACAAATGGCCTCCCAGGCCTCCTATCCTCTCAAAGCCTTCACACAGAATCTCCCTGAAAACATCATATCTGAGCTCATCAACTCTCTGAGACTGCAGAGGAAGAACTCATAGCCCTTTCTGTTTTGTTTTCTTAAGTCGTCTACTGTCACCAAAACTTTGATAGCACTACCAAAGTTTGCCTGTAAGCTTGTACTGGACCCTTGTACTCTTTATTTACATTTCAGCAGTAGATTTGCTCAGTTGTTTTCTAGGAGTTAAAAATAAGCGCAGAATCCTTAGGCTGTGTTTCACAATTTGGAAGCTTATCTAGGTGGATCACCCTTCTTTTTGTTCCAGCTTCTGGCATACCTTTTTCAATGGTTCTCATTTCTTTAATTTCAGCCTTTCTTCTAGCACACACCTTGGATATAACCTTTCTAGTTTTCCTTCTTTTCACAATGTATGATTTATATTTCTTTCTGCCCTGCTCCCTCTTTTTATTATAAATCCACATAAGCATCATTAATAATAACTATACCTCTGATTCAATATCATACACTCATTAAATTTCCTATGCAAGTGAAATATGTCATTACTTTTCAATTTATCCTCAGGTAACATCTTAGTACATGGGCAGAAGACAAATTCTTTGCTAAAATATCACAGGGATGATTTCTAACCATTTATAATTTTGATAACCTTTGAATACTCTTGACCTAGATCTCCAAAGTCTTTATTTGTCTAAGAACTTCTATCTTCTAGGTTTCTGATAAAATGAACCTTGAGCTCTGCTTATAGCATTTAACTCCTTTTCTAGTCAAAAATTCCAAAGTCTACCTACCACTTTCCTCCAAAAATCAACATGGCTAGACTCTTTAAAGAGACAGCCCACTCTCTGACATGAACATCTATATTAGTTACTTTTCCATCTTTGTGATAAAATACTATACCCCCAAAGCAACTTATGGAATATAGAATTTATTTTTAGTTGCATTTCCACGGGTAGTTCAGATCAAATATGCGCCCCATGGATCAAGATTTTTTGAAAATTTTGTCCCCTGTTAGTGGCTCTGTTAGGAGAAACTTTAAGAGAGTTAGACTTATTGTAGAAAAAAAACATGTCACTGGAGGTAGATTTTGAGAATTCATACCCTTGTACCACATCTAATTTTTTTGTTTTGTTTTGTTTTGTTTTTTACTCCATGTTTTTGGATGAATAATGATCGCTCATCTTCTTGTTTCTTTCTCAATGTCTGTCACATGCCCAGCACCTTCCAGCATAGTATCTAATGGTGAAATAATGACATTTATATTGGAGGTCATCCATAGCTCTTTAGTTGGACCTAAGACCCTTTTACTAGGAGGGAATCTATGCCTAGTACTATAAGCCTAGTCAACTACTCTTGGCTTGGGAATTCATAGATACTAAAGAAGAACTTGCTACTGTTATTTTGCAAACAAATACATTTTTAACTGGATTCTATTCATCTTGATACTCACCAATATGTTTAACTTACATTGCTTATAAAAGAAGTTACTTTATGCAACAGATTAAGTTTATAACAGTCATCTACAAATAGACAAAATGCAGAGAACAAATGGCATTGTGGCACCCTGCCATATTTGGTACATCTATAATGCCAAGAGTACACTTAAATCTCAGGGAAAATCATAGAACATTGGGCACAAAGAATGTAAATTCCAGAGGACCCAAATATCTGCTATAGGATAGTAGTTTCTATCCAAGATGGGGTAGCTGTACCCTTGAAATCTCACCAGTATAGTTGCCTAAATAAGTCCTCCATCATGACAACATCAGGTGAGATATCAATGTGGAAGGAGAAATGTCAAGTTTTCCAATGTACCACAACTAAAGAAACAACCACCAGCAATAAAAGAATCAAAGACAATTGGCAACAGAGGAATCACATTTCTTCAGGTACAAGCTCTGGGACAGGCTATCTAATCATAAGTATATATATATATGGGCATCATTAATGTTCTCAGTATATGATTAAAAAGATAAGGTCAGTATTTGATAATGAGTGTGGTGGAACACTTGGGGATTCGATGGGGGAGAGATGGGTAGAAATTATAAAGATATAGTACTTGTATGAAGAATTCTGAGAAAATATTTAAATAAAAATGTTCTTTGAAATAATTTAATGACTTACTTTTTGTTACTGCCAAATGAAAAAAAATCATGTAGTTGCCCTTACTTGCATATATTTTATTTGAAATGGTTTTACATTTATAGATAAATTATGAAGGTATTAATACTTTCAAATAATTGTTTTCTAACTTAGTATCTCACATATCCATTGTTTTAGGTAGGATTTTTATTGCTATGAAGAAACAGCATGAACACAGAAACACTCATAAAAGAAATCAGTAATTGGTGCTGACTTACAGTTCTGAATATTTGTCCATTTTTGTTATTGTGGGAAGCATGGAGGCACACAGGCAGATGGGGTTGTAGAGAGGTAGCCAAGAATTTTACAGCTGTATCACCAGGCAGCATGAACAGAGTGACATACTGGCATAGAAATGATAAGATAAAAGGTAGATTTTTGAATCTACTCAGAAAAGAAAAAAGAGAGAATATGGATATGATAAGATAAAAAGATAGATCATTGAATCTACTTTCAAAAAGGAACTACTTGTTTTAAATATTTTACATTGAATTGGATTTTTGTATATTGTATCACCATACACTGGGCCTTTCTTGAGCATATGATAGTTCAAAGCACACCTTCAGTGACAAATTTCATCTGACAAAGCCACACCTATTCCAACAGTGCCACACTTAGTGATGATGTCATTCACTATATGCCTATGGGGTCATTTTCATATAAACCACCACATTCCACTCCCTGGCTCCTATAGACTTGCAGCCATATCATAATGCAAAATGCATTTAGTCTATCTTCAAAAGTCCCCAAAATTTATTACAGTGTCAACACTGTTTAAAAACCTAAATGTCACAGTCTCTTCCTAGACTCATACCATCTCTTAACTGTAAAATCAAAATTAAAAAAGTAGATCACATACTTTCAGCATATAATAACACAGCACATATATTACTATTACAGAAGGGTAGAAAGGGAGTATAGTGACAAAATACTGGACCAAAGCAAGACCAAAATCCAGCTGGGCAAACTCCAACCTGTGCATCTCTATGTCTGACATGAAAATCCTCTTCAGATCCTTTCAGCTTTTTGTAATGCAATATATTTCTTTGTCTTGGGCTGGTTCTACTCTCTGTCAGCAATTTTCTTTGATAAGTAAGCCATGACTCTGGCATCTCCATCATCTTAGGATCTGCAAGGCAATCCACGCATCATCTTCTTTCTTTAAGCAATGACTACTCTAGGCTTCTATGCAGGGATTCCATTAACAAATGCCTAGCCTCAGAATCTTTCATTAGTCACAGGAGATTCTGTAACACTTTTCTTGTATAACTGACTATACAATCAGAACCTTGTGGTTGAAACTGGCACGTTATACCACCTGCTGAGTCTGGAACATATTTCCCTTATTCAAATTGTATTCACCATTTTTTGTTTTGTTTTGTTTTCTATGCTTCTCTGCACTGCCTAATCATAGCTGTTCTGGAACTTGCTTTGTATACCAGGCTGGCCTTAAGCTCTGAAATCTGCCTGTCTCTACCTCCCCAGTGCTGGGATTAAAGTTGTATGCCACTATGTCCTGCCTTAAGTTTTTCTTTCATTCCTTTTCACAAATTGGAAGCATAGCTTGGTGAGATCTTGCCCTGAGGTCACTAAATCTTTCATAATATCTAGCATCAGGCTTTTCTTTCATCTTTTTTATCTTCTTAAACTCAGAATTTAGCTCCATTAAACTTCCTGTTGCTCCTTTTCTCCTCAAACTGTGAATTTTGTGTTTTCCTTTCTCAGCTTGTTCCATTTCATTATAGATCTGTATACAACTGACCACAAATAGCCATATGACAGAACAAATGATCAGCTGCTTGAAAATGTCCTCTGCCAAAGCTAGTAATCTATAACTCTTCAATTTAACCTCAGGAAAATTTTTGGAAAGGACATAAAGCAGCCACCATCTCTTGACAATATATCACATGACCTTCTTGAGCTAGGCCTCCAATGCTCAAATCACCTTCAACATCATCTTAAGTATCTCCACAAATGAAATCTTTAACTTTCCAGAACAGCTTCAGGAAAAACATGTAGATTTGTCAGTGTCCTCTTAATGTCCTCCAGTTTATGAATCTTTATCAACTTTTCTTTATTTTTTACAATAGTGAAAATGTTAAAGATTACTTGTGACATCTTTGGTAAGTTTTCTTTTGTGTTCTGATGTTTTGCTAAGGATTACACAAAGGCCCTCAGTTTTCCTTTGGAGAAAAGCAACAGAGACTGGTTATCATTCTTATTACATCACAGCAATAATCACACATGATTTACTATGCTGATGATATTCCTGGTTGCTAGTTCAGTATGCTTTCACCAAGGTTATCTCTTTTACAATGTTCTTAAATTTTATTATCTAGCCTTTGTCAGTAAATAACTATATCTGGACACACTCTCAAGAAAGGGCTGATATCTGCACATGCTCTTTGGAACTCTTGTGCTTATTCTTCTCTATTTGTCATTTGAAGCAGGTATTTAACATGTAGTACATAGAAACTTTGTGTTAGTTATTTTTTCATTTGTTCCTAATATTTACATTTCCATAATTTTTTCAGTATACATTTTCAAACACAATCTTCCTTCACATAAATTTGACATGACTAACACATTGTTTCTCATGACTTTTATTTGCGTGGTTTCTATCTTTTAATATTCACAATAAATGAAGACATCTTTCTATTGTTAAATTATATATTTTATATCAATTTTTACTGTACAAAATGTGAAAAAATATATTGTACTGAAAATAAATGACCTAAAGTCTAAGAAAATCAGTTTCTGAAATTTATGTATATAAATTTGGCCCATTCTTTATTTTATTACACTAAACTGGTTATAGTGTTGACAAGGTATTTAAAATGCTAAGAAAATGAATTAGATTATATTGTAAAATTAGTCATTATTAGTTAATTAGTTTAAAATTGTAATCACAAATTGGCTATTATCAATAAATTATAAAACAAATGATTACAATATTTGTTTTTAAGTTTTTGTAACAGTGCTATGATTGTGTATGTGGGGAGGGTGTGTAAGTACCTCATGAATGCAGAGCTCAGTAGACATCTGTCTTGTGTTTTCTATTGCTGTGAAAACCAACTTGGCCAAAAGCTACTTGTAGAAGAAAGGGTCTGTTGCATCTTACCCATTCAGGGAAGTCAGGACAGGAACCTGGAGGCAGCAACCGATACAGAGTTTTTTAAAAAAATGTTGTTTACTTGCTTACTCCTCATTGTTTCCTCAATCCACTTTGTATTACACCCAAAAACCACAATTCCAAAGGTGACAATGTCTACAATGGGCTAGATCCTCTCACATGAATCACTAATTAAGAATGTATCCCAGAGGCTTGCTTATGGATGAAACTTACAGAGGTATATTCTCATTTAAGGTAACCTCCTTCCAAATATGTCTAGGTTGGCTTAAATTGATGATACCCAACAAGTAAAAGACCTTATAGGAGTTGGCTCTCTCCTTCCACTTTGTGAATCCCAGGAATAAAACTCGGGTTATAAAGTGTGGCACCAAGTAATTTTACCTAATTAGCCATCTAGTTTGCATTATTTGTTTCTTGAGACAGAGTTTTATGTTGCCCAGGATATCTTCAAATTTGCTGTGTAGGCTGAGATGATCTTGAATTCCTGTTCTAATAGCACATATCTATCTACTTGGTTTATGTCATGCTGTTGATCAATTCTAGACTACTGTGTATGCTAGGCAATCATTATACCAAGTGAGCTACATTCTAGTCTTAATTCTAATATATTTAGCAATCATTATATATTTGAAGCATGTCTGTTGCTATAATGTCACTATTATTTTCAATTGAATAGTGACCAAGTCTGTAACTGAGTGTCCTCAAAGAAACAAAAGTACAAAATTAGGAAAATTTTTAGTGATGATAAATTTTAGTAAGGTGACAAAAATAGATTATCCTGTATCTTCATTACCACTAGGGTATATTTTTCTTTGTAAATTTTCTATATATTGCACACAGTCAACATAAAGATTATTTATTTTAGAGTAATAGAGAGACCTTTTTTGGCCTGGCTGAGATTTCAAGGAGAAAATACAAGAGAGAAAAACAACTAATAGGGCTCACCATTTCACTTACTCTTACTCTTTTCAGTAAAAGGAATGTACTTGAATTCCTAAGGGGACTGCCAATGAACCATTGATAACAACCTTAGTAACTATAGTTCATATTCTAACATAGTAGCTTACCAGACAGACAATAGTACGTAGATAATGTTCCTGTTTAAAGTTTTATTGATATGTAATAATATTCATTTATTTCCTATTGCTTATGGCTGATTTCCAATTATAATGCTCATGTAGAGTAGCTGTGACACATTCAAACACACTTTTCTGAAAACATTTACTAAGTGGATGATCAGAGGAAAAAATTATACTTGTACTTTTTTTCTCTGTATTCTTCACTGCTATCACAATGTATAATTAATCTCTTTTATACTTCATAATTTATTCTTTTCCTAAACAAAAACTATAATGTCTTTGTATTATACTTAACATGTGCTTGAATAAAAACTAAAACATTTACTAAGAAGTATAATGGGGAAAAATTTCAAGTAATCATGGAGCTATAAACCCATGGGAACATATATATAATGTCTAAAAAATACAATGATTATAGATGAAAGCAAATTATACTTTGTAGTAGTTTGTAGTCACAAAATAATTTCCTAATCATAAAATAATAAAACAAATAAAAAGACAAGAATACTGTATAATCATACATATTCATACTTAACCATAACTAGCTCCTCTTACCTATATGTGTTATGCATCCTTTTTTGATCCCCCTTCTCCAACCCTCTACTAACATCTGGTAGAAATATTCTACATTCTTTTTCTATAAGATGAAATGTTTTAGATTCCACATGTGAAAGACATCATGTGGTGTTTATGTTTCTGTGTCTGGCTTATCTCAAGATGACAAAAATGTATATCCATGGAAAAAGCATACTGAAGAAAACCTCTAAAAATAAATCATTGGAAAATGTGATATTCATATTAATCTAGACTAAATTTGATAGATTATGTTACGTCCAACTTGCTTAAGAAATGGAGCTTAGAAAATATATATTACATTACAGTGCTGAGTCAAACCATATAATGCCTGTCAAAATAAAAACTGCTATAAAAATTGTTTGTCTCAAACATTAGGAACTATAATAGGGTAAAATCAAGATGTTTGAAAAACACCATTAAATTTTTGATGATAACCATCGGGTTTGAAAGAGATATACTGAGAAATGATATTCATGCACTCAATTTTGTTGATAAGTGTTTAATAGTAAGTAAAAATATCAAGGTAGAAAAAGTTTTGAACTCTGATTGCAAATAGAAAATTCATGTTGCTAATTTTGTTGTGTTTGTGGGCTTCTTCCAAATCTTAGCTTCAAAGTTCTATAAGCTTAAAGGCTTAAAATTAATTCAAAGTCCTCAGTAGGTAGATTTGCAACCTTTCACAAGTCATATTAATGCTTCTAGGTGATGAGTGGCAACAGGATATTTTCTAAACTATTGATTTTTTTATCTCTTAATACTTTCTGTTTTGACTCACTGAGTTGTAGCATAAATGGTTTTAATATTAGTCAAGCTTTCTCCTAATTTAAGCGATGGAGGAGCTCAATGTCAGTGCCATTTCTACTGATTTTTTAATGAATACTTAGAAATGAAGTAGTAATCAGCAACCTTAAAAACTTAAAAGCTTAAGATTAATCCATTGACTTTCATCCTGTTATATTGGAAATGTTACATTTTCCTCCTAAAGCATTACATTTATAAGCTATATTATTTGATGTCAGAATCAAAGTTTATCACAGCTTAGTTCAATAGACAAACATGAAAAAATTAGACTTAAAATACTGGGTAACTTTTAGGAAAGAGTCAGCAAAATCATGGGCATTTCTCTTGTACAAGTGTCTGGCAGATATAATTATGACATTTATGTAATTCATACATGTTAATATAAGTAAACAAAAAAAATTATATTATCTCAATATTTTATGGTTATATGATTGTACTTTTATTTCCAAACTTCAACAGAACAAAAGTATATCAAATAGCAGCATGATTGAGGAAAATATTCATTGGTGGAATTGTCAATACCACTTTATTGTTCAATAGAAAATTTTCGATTTGTAACATTTAAAACATGGCCTTCTGTAAAATTTAATTTTCATTTAGAAAAGGAATATTACATTGTAAAAACTTGAACATTAATCCTGGAGTTTAGTTAAAGTAAATATCATGTAACCTAGATAAGATATGTTAAGGTAAAGAATTCAACTTCTCAACCAGAAAATTAAGGCATTTTTCAAAAAGCTATGGTGGCTTTGCTTCATAGGGTTGTGGGTTATGAGAAAAATGAAAGCTGTCCAGTGTGTATTTGCATTATGGAAACAACAAGAAAAAAGTCCTTTGTTTGACATGGAGAGTGAATATACCTAGTTAAGTAGACTGTCATTCTCAGATTTATTTTACAAAGAAATTTGACAAATAATCACTCACAAATGTATCAGGCAAAAAATTAAAATAAAAAGATTTTCATACAATGAAAGAATTTTATTTATTTCTTAAACACAAATATTTTATAATGGTGGAGGTACCCATTAAGTACATTATTGTGAAAAATATATTCTAGAAAGCATGTTCATCAATTAAAGTTCTGAACATTCCAGTTTATTTTGGCATTTATTTATAATATGAAATTATATTGCCATGCTAGTTTGCAGATAGCTATCATTTATAACAATAATCATTTAATGTAATGCAATTGTCACCATGCACAAAACTTAAGTCCAGGTGGATCAAAGACCTCAATATAAATCCAGTTACTCTGAACCTGATAGAAGAGAGAGTAGGAAGTAGTCTTGAATGCATTGGCACTGGAGATCACTTGGTAAATATAACACTGGTAGCACAGACACTGAGAGAAACAGTTAATAAATGGGGAATCTTGAAACTAAGAAGCTTTTGTAGGGCAAAGGATACAGTCAATAAGACAAAACAACAGCCTACAGAATGAGAGAAGATCTTCACCAACGCCACATCTGACAGAGGGCTGATGTCCAGAATATATATATATATATATATATATATATATATATATATATATATATATATATAAAACTCCAGAAATTAGTCATCAAAATACCCAGCAGTCCAATTAAAACATTGGCTATAGGGCTAAACAGAGAATTCTCAACAGAAGAATGTCAAATGGCTGAAAGATATTACAGGAATTGCTCAACATCCTTAATCATCAGGGAAATTCAAATCAAAATGACTCTGAGATACCATCTTACACCTGTCATAATGGCTAAGATCAAAAAAACTGAAGACAGCTTACATTGGAGAGAATGTGGAGTATGGAGCACTGGGAACTCTCCTCCACTGTTGGTGGGAATGCAAGCTTTGGAAATCAATATGGCGCTTTCTTAGAAAATTGGGAATCCATCTACCTCAAGACCCAGGTTTCCACTCTGGAGCATATACCTGAGGAATGCTCAATCATACAACAAGAGCACATGCTCAACTATGTTCATAGAAGCATTATTTGTAATAGCCAGAACCTGGAAACAACATAGATGCCCTTCAACTGGAGAATGGATAAACAAAATGTGGTACATATACAGAATGGAGTACTACTCAGTAGAGAAAACCAATGGCATTATGAGGTTTGCAGGCAAATGGATGGAAATAGAAAAAAATAATCATCCTAAGTGAGGTAACCCAGACTCAGAAAGACAAACATGATATGTACTCACTCTTAGGGAATACTAGATGTAAAGCAAAGGATAACCAGCCTGCAACTCTCACCTCCATGGTGGCTACCCAATAAAGAGAATCCTGAGAAAGATATAGGGATCACCCAATGACAGAGAAATAGATGATAAGATCTACATGAGAAAACTTGGGGTAGAGGGGCATAATGGAGGGCAAGAGTCAGGGGAAAGAGAGCTTAGGGACGAGGGAGGTCCCAGCTGCATCAGGAGCAGTGTGGGAGAATGGAGAGAGAAATACCATCATGAATGAAGACCCCAGGAAAATAGGAAGAAGCAGAGTGCTAGAGAGGTCCCCAGAAATCCAAAAAAGATGCCCTCACTGTAGACTACTGGCAATGGTCGGCAGAGTGCCTGAGCTGACCTGCTCTGATGATCACCCTGACTGTCATGATAGTGTCTGACAGAAGCAGATATAGAGATCCATGGTTGAGCCCCAGGTGGAGCTCTGGGAGTACAATTGGCAAGAGCGAGGAGGGATTGTATGAGCGAGAGATGTTGAGACCATGGTTGTAGGAGACAAAGGGACAAATAGCCAAACTAGTGGAAGTGCATGAACTGTGAGCCAATGGCGAAGGATGCCCATGGAACTCGACCAGGCCCTCTGGATAAGTGAGACAGTTGATTAGCTTGAACTGCTTGGAGGCTCCCAGGCAGTGGAGCCGGGACCTTTCCTTGGTGCATGGGCTGACTTTTTGAGGCTGGGGATGATGCTGAGACACTTTACTCAGCCTTGGTGTAGGGAGGAAGGTAGTGGACCTGTCTTGACTGAGTCTACCAGGCTGGACTGACTCCCCAGGGGATACCTTGCCTTGGAGGAGGTGGGAGTCGGGGTAAAATGAGGGGAGGAATTGGGGTGGGAGGAGGGAGGACAGGGGAATCCATGACTAATATGTGAAAATAAGTTAATTATTAAATAAAAATATAAAAAATAGAGATAAAAATAACTCTAGAAAATGACAGATGAAAAATTAGTTCAAGAGTAACTACAGAATATTGATTAGCTAAGCAGTGTTTGTTGCACTGTATTTAGCTAATGCCCGATTTCCAAAGCCAGTCTACTTGCACCCATAAATGGAAACTGGATATGATTGTGTTTCCACAAAAAAGTCTTTTCTTGGTGCATTATCACATGTATGCATGCCTTTTGCTTCTTTGAAGAGATTTATTTATTGGAGTATTTTTTGACATTTGGTCTACAAGTTTATACTCTGGAAAAGCTTTTCAATCAAGGCATATATATGTTTTAAACAACCACTTGCCTGTAATATAGCAGAATTTTGGCCCTTTGAAAAAAGTTTTTCACATTCCTTTTCATAAAAATAAAGAAAATAATCACTTACACAACTGGATTTTGAAGTTCTTTCATACTTTGGGGTCTGTAACATTGTATTCACATATTTAGCACAATAGCATCCTCATGAAGATTTAGAAGCCAGCCTTGACATTTCTCATTTGCATGATCTTGAAGTTTCTATTGGGAAAATAATGAAGGGTAAGCTGAACTGTAAGTAATGCAGTATTCATGTACACACACACATATACACATGCACTCGCATACACTAACACACACAGAGAGAGAGAGAGAGAGAGAGAGAGAGAGAGAGAGAGAGAGAGAGAGAGAGGTTCTCAGTGGAAAAAATATTTAATTGCTTCAAAATATTTAAGAAAAATTATATCAAGATCAGTTCAATGATAGACTGAGAATAGACTTCAGTGGCACTCACAAGGAATACAAGTCATAGGCAATATATCCAAGAAAAATCACTAAAGAATTTAAAATTTCAATTGCAATAAAATTGAAAATTTATCAATTACAATCCCAGAGAAGATAAGCAATCAAGGAAAGTATTCTTCACAAATGCTCAAAATCTCAAATTGTACTTAGACAATATCAAAACGATCTTGACATGGCAATACATACCTATAATATCAGCACTTTGGAGCCTAAGACAGGAAGGTCAGAACCTCTAATCCTGTTTGGACTTCAGAGACTCTATCTCAAAGAAACCAACAAACAAACCCAGAAATAATAATGCACCACCACGGCCCCAAATTAAAAGAATGACAAAATAAGTTTTGAAAAATATAATTAAAATAGTAAAGGAAATCATACCTTAAGGATTAAATTAAAATATTGTCATGAGTATGATGATATTTCATCAGTTAAATATCAATGCAAATATTATGAATAGGAATCATGAGACACTAAAAGAAATGGAAATTCAGGGATGAAAAAGTACAGTAATAGAAATTTAATAATCAGGGCTGGAGAGATGGCTCAGCGGTTAAGAGTACTGGCTGCTCTTCCAAAGGTCCTGAGTTCAATTCCCAGCAACCACATGGTGGCTGTTAACAACTTGAAATGAGATCTGGTGCCCTCTTCTGGTCCGCAGGGATACATGCAGACAGAATACTGTATACATAATAAATAAATAAATATTTTTAAAAAAGAAATTTAATAATCAAATTAATTTACTAAACCATAGAAGTGCACTGATGAAAGCAATTTTTTCAGTTGAGATTACCTGATCTTAAGAAAGGGAAAAATATAGAAAATTTAGGAAGTTAGAATTTCTGTGAAACACATTATAAGCATCAAGGTAAACAGGATGAAAACCAGAATGATATCTGAAGCTATAATGAATAAAACCATTCATGCTCAATAAAAGCTAACATTCTATTCCAAAAATACCATCAATGTGCTACATAGACACTTCATATTTAAGGGCTGAATTCCACAGTTATACCTAAAATTTTAAAGTAGGAAGAGTAATATTACATACTGTGAACAAGAAATTCTAAACTAAGATGAATAATTAGTAGTACATAAAAACGTATCAGGATGAAAAAAAGCAAATGGTTGTTATATATAATACTAAAACTTCTACTATTAATGAATATGTAGTGGATAGCCATCCCAGCATTGGCCTGGAAGTTCCAACCCCCATTGAGGCTTCAGTAATGGTCACGCCCACAAGGCAGGGCAGAGGAGGAAGCAAAAGACCAAGAATCTGGTAGATGTCTGGCACTTGGTGCCCGGGACCCTGGACGCTAGAGGTAGACCAAGCAGAGTTCTCCAGAGAAGACCGCCGGACTGTGCTATACCTTTGCCAGAGCCTGCAACCTACCCCTTCATTTGTAAGTTAGCCCACAAAATAAACCTCCCTTTTAACTACGTGGAGTGGCCTTAATAATTTCACCAATATCTGGCGCTCACATGGGGCAAATTCCAAAGGCCCAGGCAGCTCCCTCCCTTAGCCTGCTCCTGGCTGGCAGGCACCTAAACCCACCTGCAAAGTTCCATTTAATCAGGGGACACCTACACAGTTGCATTCCCGAAAAAGGGAGCAGCTAGTCTGGTCTCAGTTCCCTAGCTTAGCCCCTAGACCAGCGAAAACTGCTGTGAGTGAGGCATTCCCACTCCTCCCTGAGAGCCAGCTCCCCGCCATCTTGGCTCCTGCCTTCAGCTGCTGCCAGCTAAGGTCACCAGCAGGCCCTGCTTTGGAGCTATACCAACGCCTCCTGCTGGCTAAAAAGTGCTACTGCACCACCCAAAACCACGGAAAGGTAAGCTTATTTCAAGTAAAAGTACTTGATAATTTTACACCTTGAAATTGACTAACAAATTTTGAGTAATTCTTGTAATATGGCTGACAACATTACCTCACAAGAATTTAAAAACCTTTTTGCCTGTATGATGAATGACATTTTCCTGGAAATATACGACCTCCCTAAGACATATCTGGCCTATACTATTTTGACATTCATTGTAATAATTCACACAGTGTTCAAAAACTGGTTTAATAATAAGAACAAAGATGAGTCATTATTGGGACTGATACAGGCTTTAAAAGATAGCAATGAAGGCTTACAGAAAAAATTCTCTTTCTGGAATCTGCTAACCAGGATTTACAGGCTTTAAAAGTTAGCAATGAAGGCTTACAGACAAAGATTCTGTCTATGGAATCTGCTGACCAGGACTTACATAAAAAGATTCTCTTTCTGGAATCTGCTAACCAGGAATTACAGGTTTTAAAAGATAGCAATGAAGGCTTACAGAAAAAAATTCTCTTTCTAGAATCTGCTAGCCAGGATTTACAGGCTTTAAAAGTTAGCAATGAAGGCTTACAGACAAAGATTCTGTCTATGGAATCTGCTGACCAGGACTTACATAAAAAGATTCTCTTTCTGGAATCTGCTAACCAGGAATTACAGGTTTTAAAAGATAGCAATGAAGGCTTACAGAAAAAGATTCTTTCTCTGGAATCTGCTGGCCAGGACTTACATAAAAAGATTCTCTCTCTGGAATCTGCTAACCAGAATTTACAAAAAAAGCTTGTATCAGCTGCTGCAGCTAAGGTCACCAGCAGGCCC